>NC_143058.1:12900000-13051250 GCF_052426305.1 Pelodiscus sinensis | reverse complement strand
GGGGAAGATGCAATCTCTAGTAAACAGCAGCAGATCTTCCTATGCAACAGGAAGCTCTGCTTCTGGTACTGAAATGTCCAGCTCTTCCTATTTCACGTCATCAGTATCTTCTATAGCACTGACAGACCCTTTGCTGCCACAGTCTAATGCTGCTTCTGAAACTACTTTCCAGGGTGAGCATTAATAGTCTAGCTTGCTGTTTTAAAGTTTTTTTAATTAAAAAAAACCTTTTGTGAACAAAATGCCCAGTTGTTATTTTAATAGAAGAGAAAATAATGCTATATTTTATACTTACATTGCATTTTCCCATAGATCTCAAAACATTTCGCAACCATGTAACTATGTATCGGTATCACCACTAGCGCTTAGTAGAAATGGAGGTGTGGTTTGGGGGTTTGGGGGAAAAATTCATCTTTTTGTAGAAAAACAGAACATATTTTTGGTTTCCAGGGTTTTGATTTTTTTGACAGACAAAATTTCACACAGAAACTGACACTTTTCATTCAATCAAAAACCCAACTTTCCGTCAAAGAATAGTTTTGATCGTCTGTAATCATTACCTCCATATTACAGACTAGGAAACTGAAAAATAGAGAGGTTGAGTGATTTTCCCCATGCAGCAAAACTGGGATTTGAACTTTGGTCTTCGGAGTGACTGTCCTTTCTGTATCTGTTAGACCATGCTGGTGCATGTGAACTGAGTCCAGTCATCAGTAGTTCAAACTAAAGCCTTTGTTGTGAAGGAGCAAGGGTTTGTCTGCACTACACAGCTTTTAGCCACAGGGCTATCTTGACCCAGCCCTGTCACTAAAAGTCAGGCAGTGTAATAACTATTTGTTGGCACTTTTGCTGAAAAAACCCTTCCACCCTCTATAAGCAGCATTTGTTTTGTCGCCATAGCATTCCTGCCAACACAGCTCTGTTTACACTAGTACTTGCGGTTAAACTTTTGTCGTTTGGAGTTCAGGTGGGTTTAAGCACCTATGAACAAAAGCTTTGTCACTCAGTTGTTGCTCAATTGCCAATATAGACAAAGCCTAATATCCACTTATCCCACCTCTTTGCATCTCATGTGTTTGGGCTTGTCTTCATGGGACATGATTGCACAGCAAGCTCCTAGTTTGCCCGCAGCAGTATCCTGTGTGTGCATTGCAGTTAAACACTACAGTTGACCCGTGTCATCTGGCTCGTGCTACTGAGCTCTTTAATTGTGATGTAGACATTCAGGCTCGGTCTTGAGCCCAGGCTCCAGCAGACTCCAAACATCTACACTGCAACTGAACAGCCTGGTAGCCTGAGCTCCGCAAGCACCAGTCAGTTGACAGGCCAGCCCCTGGAGTTAATAGCTTAACTGTAAAAGTTCCAGGAGATTTGGCCATATCTGCTTGTAAAGTGTAATCAGCTCAAGAGTGCTCCAGGACTTTCACTGCACTATAATAGAGTCCACACTGGATGTTAGCCTGCAGCAATCTAGTGCGCAGTAGAGTGTTGCTGAACACGAATGTCTCATTTAGACAAGCCCATAGTTATTCTGTGTGTTAACCCCTGCTGAATTTAATTCCAGATATTTCTCTTGTTTTATAATTTTGTAAGTACCAGCAGCATGGAATGCACCATGGTATAACTTCACGATGGAGAGAAGCATGCCATTTGTTAGTGCCACTGGTTTTTTTTACTTGCACTTTTCATGGCTTTATGCTAATTTTTTCTAAATACTAATGTTCTGTGCTCCTGACTATGAAGGGTTCACTAAATTAACAATTTCTCCAGAAAAGAAGTGTGACAGGATGAGGACACAGAAGACCCCTTGGGGGTGCTTCCCGGAGTGCTGACAAAGCCACTGACATTCACCTTTCTGCTCTCTGGGGTTTCTCACCACCCTGTCCTGCTGGGCCAGCTCAGGTCCCCCAGCCAAGCTGAGATCACCCTCCCCCCTCACTCCCCGAGGTGTAGTACATACACTGAAACTCTAAAGGGTAAGCCCGCTTTAACAATAAAAGGAGGATGTACAACTCTGATTGCTCCTTCAGGTAACAGTTATTTACACTGAGCTTGATAGTGAATAAAAGTGATCTTATTAAGAACAAGCAGTAGGATTTAAGAGGTTGTAAGTGAAAACAGGCAGAGCAAAGTAGGTTGCAAATTTAAAATAACAGAAAACAGGTAGCTAATTCTAACATTAAAATCATCATATAAACTTATTACAAACTCACCCTAAAACTGTTCTTATTCTAGCTAAACCTTATTCTAGCTAAACCCTGGGGTCTCTGGTTCATTTTCTTGGGAGTGCCACTCCAGCCAAGCACAAAGAAACTGCTCTCTTCCCATTGTTTTTTAGATTCCACTTTGTGTGGGAGTTCTTTTTCTACATTTCAGTCTTAGGCTATGTCTAGACGTCAGGCTTCTTTCAGAAGAACCTTTTTTTCGGAAGAGATCTTCCAGAAAACCTTCTTCCAAAAGAGAGTGTCTACAAAAGCGCATTGAAAAAGCGATCTGCTTTTTCGAAAGATAGCATCCTCACTGACTGGATGCTCTCTCGCATTTAATCTGTGATTACTATGGACAGAATGGCCACCAGGGCACCTGTGCTTTTTCTTCTTCCCTCTTCTTTCAAAAGAACTCCCTCTTCCCCGTCCACACACGCCTTTTTCCAAAAGAGCTCTTTTTCGGAAAAAGGATTCTTTCTAGTAGAAAGAGGATTACCAATGCCAGAAAAACCCCTGTGTTCTTTTGATTTACTTTTGGAAGAACATGATTGCAGTGTGGACGTAACTCAGGTTTTGTCGGAAAAACAGCCATTTTTCTGACAAAACTCTGTAGTGTAGACATACACAGAAAAATCACAGCTCGTCAGACCCTACCAGTTGGGGGAATCATATAACTTCCTAAAACCAATCACTGTTAAGATTTAAAGGACAAAAGAGGCCATTTAGAGTTCACCAGACCTTGAGGGAAACACCCATGATGGCTTGCCTTTACACATTTAAAACCCTAAACCATTCCATGCTCCATATATTTAACTTTACACCTACGAATGATACATACACCAAAATAAGATATACAGACCTAGCAGATTACGACATTAAGATTGTTAGATTACATGAGGCAATTTGTCCCAAGCATCTTTGTGTTATGCATATTTGTGTCCATAAGTCCATTTCATAAAGTGTGGGAGGGGGTCTGTCACAAAACATATCCATATTTAATATTTGTACATGCACTGTTTGCATCTGGGTGATATTAGAAGAAAAATAATGGATTTATCCATGTGGAATTATAATATTTTATTATCTTCTAGCCATTGGAAATAGCCACCAACCAATTAACAGCTCAGAAAAAAGGACTTCTGATTTATATACCACCAGTATCTACATTTCAACATCATTCACCAAAGGCGGAGAGAGGACGTTAAGGTCTCTAATGAATAGCAAATCACCTGATATGGCAGACAGCTCCACTGCTAATTTAGAAAATATCACATCTTCAGATTTACCCCAGCCCTCATCTCCTGTAGTACAGACTGGGCCTGGAGGAAATAATATCTCATCTAGTGACTTGATTGAGCCTTCCACAGAGCCTTTGCTTACACACTCTTCCAAGATCCCAAGTTATTCGTCTTCACCACATGGTTAGTGCTCCGTTTATTTTTTTAAGAAGCAGTTGCTCTTTAACTCAGATTCTTACCTATCCAACATCCTTACATAAATCAGTAGAAACGATTTAGAGGGGTAGCTGTCTGTAACTTTCAAAACAACAAGAAGTCTGTGGCACCTTAGAGAATAACATATATATCTGATGAAGTGGATTTTGCCCAGGAAAGCTCATGATGCAATATTTTTTTATTAGTCACTAAGGTGTTACAGGACTGCTCATTGTTAGGAAAGATTTGTTTTTCAGTGTATACTGATTAATAAGCAACAAATTTTATTCTTGACCTCATCTTGATAAGCCATGTTCATTGCATAACAACATTTAAGATTAAACTTTGGATTTATTTGGTTCTGTATTTCTGGGGGAAATGATTGTAGAAGTTGCAAATCAATGCTCATTTGGCCATATTGAATTTAATTTCTATCTTTTAATCCCATTCTAGCCATAGAAAGCAGCCACCGACCCATTAACATCTCAGCTACAGAAAAAATGACTTCTGATGTACATAGCACCCTTACTTACATTTCAACAACATTCACCAGAGGTGGAGAGAGGACGTTAAGGTCGTTAACACACAGCAATGTGCTGCCTCCTGGGGCAGAAAGCTCCACTTCTAATATAGAAAATACCAAGCCTTCTGATTTAACCCAGGCCTCAATCTCTACAGCAGAGGCTGGAGGAAGTAATATCTCATCAAGAAACTTCACTGAGCCTTCCACCGAGCCTTTGCTTACACGTTCTTCCAAGATCCCAAGTTATTCATCTTCACCACATGGTTAGTGCTCTGTTTTTTTTTTTTTAAGAAGCAGTTGCTCTTTAACTCAGATTCTTACCTATCCAACATCCTTATATGCCCCTCTGTTGCCATAGTACCTGAGTGTCACACAGTCTGTAATGTATTTATCCTCACAACGCCCCTGTGAGGTAAGCAAAGGCTGTTATCCCCACTGGACAGAGAGGGAACTGAGGCACAGGGAGACTGACTGGTACAGTAGTACCCAGGTTGTCTGTGGCAGGCCAGATGTTTGAATTTGGTTTCCTTTGTTGTCATTTCCTAGCACCCCAGCAACCTCTTTGACATTGCTCTTCATATTTTAATGGCCTTATTTTCCTTTTAAAACCATAATCTATTTTTTTATAGTGCAGCTGTTTGTTCTCTGCCAGGTTTTGCCACCATTGCCAATGTCAACCCATGTCATATCCTTCAGGTTCTCTCGTTATGTTGTATGGGGATGCTTGCCACTGCAAGGTTTGACTCTGTAAAATTGGAGATTCAGGTACTTAGTGATTCTGTACCAGCTAGCAAGGCACACAACTATGGATTGCTTACCTATAGTATTTGTGAGGGGTACCTTTCGGTAGCTGTTCAGTTTCAGTTATATATAAATGAATATGTTGTTTAGCTGACAATGTAAGAAAGTAAATCACATTTTATTAGTGAACGAAAGTGCTAGGTACGTGGCCAGCTTGGATCATACTTTATAATAATTCTAATGCATCACTCCTGTTCTTAGGTACTTACTGTGTCAGCATCTTTGGAGACACCTGCTCATAAAAATTACAGTAACTTTAAAAACAACGAGTAGTCCTGTGGCACCTTAGAGAATAACATATATATTATGAGCATCATCTGATGAAGTGGGTTTTGCTCAGGAAAGCTCATGATACTATATATTTTTATTAGTCTCTAAGGTGCCACAGGACTGCTTCTTGTTAGAAAAGATTTGTTTTTTAATGCACACTGATTAATAACCAACTAATTTATTCTTGACCTCGTCTTTATAAGCCATATTCATTGCATAACAACATTTAAGGTTAAACTTTGGATTTATTTGGTTCTGTATTTCTGGGGGAAATGATTGTAGAAGTTGCAAATCAATGCTCATTTGGCCATATTGAATTTAATTTCTATCTTTTAATCCCATTCTAGCCACAGAAAGCAGCCACCGACCCATTAACATCTCAGCTACAGAAAAAATGACTTCTGATGTACATAGCACCCTTACTTACATTTCAACAACATTCACCAGAGGTGGAGAGAGGACGTTAAGGTCGTTAACACACAGCAATGTGCTGTCTCCGGGGGCAGAAAGCTCTACTTCTGATTTAGAAAATACGAAGCCTTCTGATTTAACCCAGACCTCAGTCTCTGCAGCAGAAGCTGGAGGAAGTAATATTTCATCAAGAGACTTCACTGAGCCTTCCACCGAGCCTTTCCTTACACGTTCTTCCAAGATCCCAAGTTATTCATCTTCACCAAATGGTCCTGCAGGTGGGTTTTATGATTCCCCACTGGTTAGTGCGCCATTCAAAAAAATAATAAAAGGAACCTCCACCCACCAAATATTGGGTCAGACTCTTTTTTTTTTTAAGGAATCAGTTGATTTTTAACTCAGAATTATACCAATCAAAGTTAATTACATGACCCACTGTTACCATGGTTGTCTGAGTGGTCTGTCGACATAAGTCAGAGAAGTTTAGGAGGTATTCACGCTGGCTATCTCCCTGTTGAACCATAAGCTTATCAAAAGTTGTATTGCAAGCGTGCCTTCTCCTGCCCCCTCACCAGCCCCAGTGTGCTTCCACTGGGCCAACTTGGTTGTTATGGGCAGTTGAAATAGGAGCAGTTGGTGCCAGCTGGCAGGTCCCCTACAGCAGATGAATTTTCAGTGAGCTGTTTAGGGCTCACATTCATCACTCTGCCAGAACTGGGTGAATTTTTTCTGACCACAATTTTTTTTCTGTGAAAAATGAAGATTAGGTGACACAGAAACGGTGTGGTGATTTCATGTCAGTTTCACCAAATTTGTTCCGGTGGGAAACCCCAACGAAATTACAAAAAAGTCAAAACATTCCTTTTGGCATTTTTGAAATGATTTGTTTTAATGTTTCAGTTTGATATGACTTGATTTAGAAAATCTTTTAATTTTATTTTAAAAAGCAAAAATATTTTTAAAGTACTTGAACTCAAATTGAACCTTTTTTTCTTTGACTTTTTTTTTTTACTTTCCAATTCACCAAAAATGGATTGCCTGTTCAACTGAAAACTTGGGGGTTTTTGTTTGTTTTTGTGGGTGCAGCAGGGTGATGGATGGGTCATACTTATGCCCAATGATCAATGGCCACTATGGACTAGAGAAAGGTTACTGTAATTGGAGAGCACTTGGAGTCAATTAAGGCCCCTCCCAAGATCTTCTAAAAAATGCTGCCTCAGTCAGAGAGAGATTGGGAAGAAGAGCTAACTAGAATTTGGAGAAGCAATGCCATTAGCCAGAGGGCTAGAGTACCAGGAGAAGGGAAACCCTGCTAAAGCAGAGCAGATGGACTCCCCCAGCACAAAGGACTGAAGGAAACCCTATCTAAGGGGAGAAAGGGTAAGCAGCCTGCAAAGGGCTGGAACTGGGAATTGGAGAGTAGACGTAGGCCCTTTCTCCACTCTCTTCTCTCTCCCCTAGGGCATTAGTGGAGCCCACAATGCCCAAAAACAGGGACAAGGGGTGGCACCCTGGCTCACCACCCCAAGAAAAAGCACAGGATCCACCACAGTAGTGTTAGCCATTTGCTACATGGTTTTTTTTTTTTTTTTAATTGCTAGAGACCTAAAAAGTCTGTTTTCACAGAGCTCTCTGTGCAAACTTTCTCCTCTGAAACAAAGGCATTGAAGTCACAAGTTTCACTCAATAATTTTAAGTAATAATCATTTTCTAAGGACTGAATAATTTTCAGATTCATTTTCTCATGCCGTGTGTATATAAGTGTTAAGCTAACTGTACGAAAGAGAATCACATCTTAACAGAGGAGTGTCTACCAGCTGGCTAGTTTGGGACATACTTTATTTATAATCATTTCAATGCATCTTTAGAAGTCTAATACATTCATTGTGGTCTGTACCTTTCATCCTTGCAGAGTCCTCCTCATGAAGATTTGAATCAATAGAAAATATATTATTTTTCAATATCCAGTGATTTATATGCTGCTTCTTTTTCTTGATCTAATACTTATAAACCAAATTCATCCCACATTTAGCTCCCTTTCAGTTGATGGAATGACATGTGGGTCATAATGGGTCCTGTATTTCAGGGCAAAATTACTGTAGAATTCAAAAATCTGTTCAGATATGGGAATATCAAACTTAATTTCCATCTTTTAATCCCACTTTAGCTACTGGAAGTAGCCACCAACCCATTAGCATCTCAGCTACAGAGAACAGTACTTCTGATTTGCATATCTCCAGTACCTATATATCAACGACATTCACCAGAGCTGCAGAGAGGACCTTAACATCTCTAATAAACAGCAGCATATATCCTGCTGCAGCAGAAAGCGCCACTTCTTATTTAGGAAATACCAAATCATCAGATTTACCGCAGCCCTTGTCTCCTGGAGCAGAGGCTGGAGAAAATAATATCTCATCTACTGACTTCACTGAGCCTTCCACCGAGCCTTTGCTTACGCATTCTTCCAAGATCGACAGTTATTCATCTTCACCAAATGGTCCTGCAGGTGGGTTTTGTGATTCTCAGCTAGTTAGTGCTCCGTTTATAAAAACATAAAACAATAGAAAGAAGCTTTTGTTGTTCCCTCTCCCCCCAAAAAAACCCCCGAGTCAACGTTTAAAAAAAAAAAAATAGAACCAGTTTCTCTTTAAGCCAGACTGATCCCTATCAAAGATCTTTATACACTCTCCCTCCCCCCCCATTACCATACTATCTGAGCACGTAATAATATTCAAAGTACACATCATCACAACACCTCTGTGAGGTAGGGATTATTATTCCCATTTTATAGGTGGGGGACGGAGGCCCAGAGATGCTACGTGACTTACCTATGGGTCCTCAAGAAGTCTGTGGCAGAGGAGGATGCTGAATCCAGATCTCTCAAGTCCCTACCTACCGCTGTGGTCCCCGGACTATACTACCCATCTACACTGCTCTGATCATTTTAATCACTTTTGTTAAAAAGTAGCAATCCATTTATTTCTCTATAATGTCACCCTTTTTCCCTATCAGCTACTGCCATCATTGCTCATGTCCAGCAGTACCGTGCCGTGCAAGTACTCCCTTTATGCTGAATGAGACTACTTACACAGGAAGGAATGACTCAGTGTGAATAAGAGAGGAAATTCAAGCCCGCAGGGATTCTTTACCTGCTAGCTGGATTAGCACAGCAGATAATCTCGATTTCTTATATTTACTCTACAGTTGTGGGCTGTACCTCTAAATATTTCTAGCGTTGTCAAGTTCCAATTCAAAAGTCATTGACTTACACCTTCAATAACTTCACTGCATCTCATAACAAACTTTGGCTCTAGTATTAACCTTGAGAGGTTTGAGCCCACTTTTTACAGAAAGATGACAATAGTTCTTAAGATTTCTGAATATAAAAGCTCAGATTCCTGGGCTGAGGTGTGTGTGGAATGGGAGTCAAGCAGCTGCTAGGGAGCACATTATATCTTCTTGATTTTCATGGTGCATTTGTACTGGGCCTAGCCCACTGGCATAAGTTAGTGCAACCTTCGGGCTGCTCTAATTTACCTCACTAGTTGTCTCTCTGTGGGACCATCGGCCTATTTAGAATAGGTATAGTGAAGTAATACCCTGTCCTGCCCCTTGCCATTCTTAATGCGCCTCCA
The DNA here is from genome assembly GCF_052426305.1 of Pelodiscus sinensis. Classification (NCBI taxonomy): domain Eukaryota; kingdom Metazoa; phylum Chordata; order Testudines; family Trionychidae; genus Pelodiscus; species Pelodiscus sinensis. Next base: position 13,041,967 of record NC_143058.1, on the reverse strand, counting down.
TAATTCTACCCTCCAGGCTGTGGGTGGGGGTAGTTGACGTAAAAGCCAGCAATTGCAGCCAAAAGCCATTTAGTGCCAGTTTCTCTCAATCCACCTGCCTGAGTCAAAAGGCTTCACTGTGATATTTTTTAATTTAATTGTTTTCATTTTTTGGTTTAAGATGATTTTTCATTTAGAAATCTCCTTCCATTTTGTTTTAAAAAATATTTTTAAAGCACTTAAAATCAAACTATAACACTTTTGTTCAACTGATTTTTTTTTTTAATTTTTCAGTTCACCAAAGAATTTCAAATTAAGTTGTTGTTTGGTCAGCCCAAAACGTTTGTATGTGTGTGGGTTTTTTTTAATTTCCAGAAATTTAAAAAGTTTGTTTTTCACAGAACTCTAATCTCTACAAACTTTTTCTTCTGGAACAACTAGCGGAATCTAAGCCACAGTTTTCACTTGGTAATCTTTTAAATAATTATAATTTTCTAAGGACTGAATAATTTCCAGATTTATTATCCCATGAAGTATACATATGCATCAATAAGTATTGTTAAGATAAAAATGTAGGAAATGCATCATATCTTCTTAATTGGGAGAGTGTCTAACACATGGTTAGTTTGGTTTGTGGTTTATTTATAATCATTTCAATGCATCATTCCACATCTACTTAAATTCATTGTGGTCTGTGCCTTGCATTCTTGGATAGTCCTTTTTATGAAGGTTTGACTCAATAGAAAATAAATGCCCTATGATTTAATACACCACTTGTTTTTATTTATCTAGTCTTTTTATAAACAACATTTATCCCCATGTTGAGCTCCATTTAAATTGATGAAATGATATCTGAGACATAATTGGTCCCAAGTTTTAGAGCAATATTATTGTAGTACTCACAAATCCTATCAGATTTTGGCATATTAATTATGATTTCCATCTTTTAATCCCACTTTAGCTATTGGAAGTAGCCACCAACCAATTAGCATCTCCGTTACAGAAACAAGGACTTCTGATTTGCATACCTCGAGTACATATATTCCAACGATATCTGTCAGAGGTGAAAAGAGGACAGCAAGGTCTGTAACATACAATAGCATGTTACCTGATGTGGCATACAGCTCTACTTCTTATTTAGAAAATACCGAGTCTTCGGATGTACCCCAGCCCTTGTCGCCTGTAACACATGCTGGAGGAAATAACATCTCAGCAAGTGACTTCACTGAGCCTTCCACAGAGCCTCTTACGCATTCTTCCAAGACCCCAAGTGATTCATCTTCACCAAATGATCTTTTAGGTGGGTTTTGTGAATCCCACCTGATTATTCTGCAGTAATAAAAATGTGGTAAAAAGAGCCCTTGGCTCCCAGAAAACTCAGTCAACCCATTTTTTGAAAACTCAGATGCTCTTTAGTAACTCAAACCCATGTAAGGCCACAGGAACCACTAGATCATTGTGTTTAACCTCCTGTATGTCACAGGGCACCAGACATACACCCACTTAAGCCAATGATGGAAATGAGTCCACAGTGTTACAGCCTCCAGGAGGCCAGACTATTATGCACCACAGGTGAGGACACAAAGGACTGAGGTGCACAGGTCCTTGTATTGCTTCTATTAACTTAGTACCTCATGATTTGCCATGTATTTTTCCTCACAACCACCCTATGAGTCAGGGAAGTACTATTTCCCCTATTTTACAGATAGGAAATGGAGAGGCACAGAGAACCTAGATAAAGGTCATACAGGGAGTTTGCAGAAGAGCTGGGATTTGATCTCTGGCTTCCCAAGTCTCATACTCATACAAGTCTCTTCCCAAGCTAATACTCTGTCAGCTGGACCAGCCTTCCCTTCCCTACAATATCCGCATATTTTCTCTGCCAGATTTTCCTCCTATCCAACAGTGCCTTTCTCAGCATAGGAGGAAGGGAAATTGTCTTGGAGCAAAATTACATCTTCCCAATTCCCCTCTTCATGTGCAGTGGCCCACATCCATCAGCATAATTTAGAGCAGTTTAGGGGCTATTCTAGGGTACACCATCTGGCTATCTCTTTAAGAAAGCATAACTCCACTCAGAACTGAGGTAGTGCAGGTATGCCCTGCCCCTTTGGTAGCCCCAGCATGCAGCCAGTACTCCAGTACTTGCTTGTAGGGGGCAGTTGGTGCAAAAGCCAGCCGAGACCTTCACTTCACCAAGGGAATTTTCTGCTGGCCATTTAAGGCAAGTTCCCTCATTCTCTCTCATTTTTCTCCTCTGCATCAGCCACTGGAATCTCAGCCCTAAAGTTCCACACAATTCTTTTCTTTGAAGTTATCATCAGGTGCTAAAAAACTGAACAATTTCCAGATGTGATTTTATATATGTGTGTGTACACATATATACACACACGAGTGTTATTAAGGTAACAACATGGGTAAGTGGACCCCACCTTCTAAGTGTAGGAGAATGCCCACTATCTGACTGCTTGGGTCACACTTGATCATATAAATTATAGACATTATTCAAGCTCTAATGATACTCATTTTATCTATACCTTTCATTCTCTGAGAGTTCTGTTCATAAATATCCCTTTTAGTTAATAGAGCCACACACTGGATTTATTTGGTCCTGTATTTTAAGCACAATTATTATAGAATTTGTAAATCCATTTTGATTTAATGTAATTTCCACCTTTGGATATCGTATCTCCCATTGGACATAGCTATCTGTGCCTTAACAGCTCAAATAGAGTAAAAAGAATTTGCATTCCTTGTACTGACATTATTTGTACAGATTTATAATTTTTGTGCCAACAGCATGCAATGCAAACAGTGTAACTGGATGGTGAAGTTAACCATGCAGCTTGTTAGTTCCACCATTATTTTTGGTGGCATTATTCATGGCTCTGCTCATTTTCTTTTTTGCAAATAATAATTTCAGGTGTTAGTAACTAGGGAGTGTACATGCCTTTCCAAAGCAGCATTTTCTCCAGGCTGAAACCTACCCTGTTTTAACATTCATACACTGTGTTCATCTCTGTTCTTTTGGAAGAACATTCAATCATGTATTTGGAATTATGCACATGAAATTATAATTTCTCTTTTTCATATTTTAGTCATGGAAAGTAGCCACCAACCCATTAGCATCTCAGCTACAGAGAACAGGACTTCTGATTTGCATACTTCCAGTACCTATATATCAACGACATTCACTGGAGGAGGAGAGAGGACCTTAACATCTGTAATAAACAGCAGCACATCACCTGCTGCAGCAGAAAGCGCCACTTCTTATTTAGGAAAGACCAAATCTTCAGATTTACCGCAGCCCTCGACTCCTGTAGCAGAGGCTGGAGAAAATAATATCTCATCTAGTGACTTCACTGAGCCTTGGAAAGTAGTCATGGAAAGTAGCCACCAACCCATTAGCATCTCAGTTACAGAGACAAGGACTTCTGATTTGCATACCAACAGTACTTACATTGCAACGACATTCCCCAGAGGAGAGACAACGTTAAGGTTCTTGACAAACAGCATGTCACCTGATGCAGCAGAAAGCTCTACTTCTAACTTAGAAAATACTGAGTCTTCAGTTTTACCCCAGCGCTCATCTTCTGTAGCACAGACGGGAGGAGGTATTATCTCATCAAGTGACTTCATTGAGCCTTCGACGGAGTCTTTGCTTACACATTCTTCAGAGATCCCAACTCATTCATCTTCATCCAGTGATCTTGCTGGTGAGTTTTGCAGTTCCATGCTGGTTATTGCACAATTTAAATAACAATAAGAGAGAACTTCCTAACCCTTCCCTCCTCCCCCCCAATTAAGTCAACCCTTTTCATTAAAGAATTAGTTTCTCTTTAACTCAGACTCATACCTATGACAGGCTGCTAATACCATCATGTCTGGGCACCAAACTGTATTCTCCCAACATCCTGGTGAGCACTGTTATCCCAGTTTGACCACAAGGGAGCTCAGGCAAAGAAAAGCCAAGTGATCTCTCCGAGGTCAGACAGAAAGTTTTCAGAAGACCAGGGAGCTAAATATGGGGGTCCCAACTAAGCACCCTAACCTTGGACTAGCCTTATTGTGTAACACTGCTCCAAATATTTTAATCACTTCAAAAATAATAATTCATTTTTTCTCTGCCAGATTCTGGCACAATTGTTTATGTCCAGCGGTATCCTGCAAGTTAGACCCATTATGCTGAATGGGGTTATATGTATTGTAAGATATTAGTGTGAATATGAGGAGAGATTCAGGCTGTTAGGGTTGATTCTGCCATTAAAAACCTGCAGCTGGCTATGCCAGTTGACTCAGGCTTGCAGGGCTTGGGCTCAGGAGCTGTGTAACTGCAGTGTAGACATTCAGGCTTAGCTGGAACATAGGCTCTGCAGTGCTACAAGGTGGAAGGGTGCCAGATCTTGGCTCCATCTTGAGCCTAAATATCTATAAATAGCCAGTGGAGCCTAAGTCAGCTGGTAGAGGACAGCCCCAGTGTCTAACTGCAGTATGTCTAATTGACAAACCTTTAGGGCACATCTAGATTACTCCTTCTGTCGAAAGAGGGATGTAAATGAGCCCGATTGAAAGTGCAAATAAAATGCGGATTTAAATATCCCGTGCTTCATTAGCACATTCATGTTCAATCGCTGTTTCGAAAAAGGGTATTTCGAAAGTGAAACCGCAGTCTAAATGCGGTTCTTTCGGAACCCCCCCCCCCCCCTTTTTTTTTTTTTTTGAAAGAACCCATACTCTGGAAAAAATGAGGGGGTGCAGTAGGGGTCAGGAGCTTTAGGGAACTCCCTGTAGCAGGCGGGTGTGCTGTGAGTCCCCCTTGTGGCCTGTTCAGGAGCTGCGGGGAGCTCACTGCAGGGGCCAGGAGCCATGGCTCCCAGTATTCACGAATTTCACCATTCACGGTGGTGCCAGGAACACATCCACTGTGAATGGCGAGGGTTTCCTGTAGTGCAGGCATGCCCTGCCCTTCTCCCTAGTATGTCCCAGCATGCTTCCACTATTCCACCTGTCAGGTTGGGTGTGAGAAGCAGTTGGTGTAAAAGTCAGTTATGCCACCTAATAGCTCCCTACAATGTCCTAAAGAGTGAATAACGTCCACATTTCTTTTCAGGTGTGTGTACATGTGTGTAAGTACTGATCTGCTCAAGATGTACGTATAAAAACTTTAATTTTCAGATTTTAATTCTTTTTCAGGAGTTGGAAGTAGCCATCGATCAGTTATAATTTCGGACCGAGAAAAGGGGATTTCCAGTTCTCCTGCTCACAGGACGTACGTGTCAACAGCTTTCACCAGAGGTGGGGAGAAGACATCTGAGTCTCAAACTCACAGCAGCACATCGACTGTGGCAGCAGAAATCTTCACGACTACTAGAGATGCAGCCAAGTCTTCAGACTCAACCCAGTTCTTGTCTTCTGTATCACAGACTGGAGGTTTCAGTATCTCATCAAGTGATGCCGATTTCATGGAGCCTTCCACCGAGCCTTTGCTTACAGAGTCTTCTGAGATCTCAACGTTTTCTTTACCAAATGATATGTCCAGTGAGTTTTCTAAACTCAAAAATCTCATTTTGATAAGAGAAACGTTCTCTCCCATGCCTCCCCAGTGTGGGTTATACATACTATTATCACTAACAAATTCAGAGCCTTTGCAGTTTCCGGGCGCAATATTTGTAAGCAGTACTGATTCTCTTCAATGGGGTCCCCTCCACAGCATTTGGTATTTAACAGTGAGCCATCAGTGTAGGAAAGTGGACCATGTCTTCTTAGTATAGGAGACTGTTAACTTCCTGGCCACTCCGATTCATACAAGTAAGTCTAATGCATCATTCCAACTCTACTGACACACGTTGTGTCAATCATTCTTAGAAAGTCCTGCTCATAATGGTTTGAATTTATTAGAAATCATACTGTTTATTTAAATACTCAGTGATATATACGCAGCTATTATTGTTTTTTAAATCTTTATAAACCCAATTAATCCCATGTATTGCTCCATTGAACTTTTGGAGTTATCCGTGAGATTTATTTGGCCTTGTATTTCAGGGTAAAATTGTTATAGATCTCACATTCCTTCTGATTCCTTCTTTAATCTCATTTCAGCCATTGGAAGTAACCATCAGTCTCTTAGCAGCTCAAATACAGAAAAAAGGATTTCCAGTCCTTATACTGACAGCACATACCATTCAGCTACGTCAACCGGAAGCGATGAAAGGCCATCACAATCTCTGACAAATAGCACATCTACCCATGCAACAGAAAGCTCCGCTTCATATACAGAAATTGCCAATTCCTCTGCATTAATTCAGTCCTCTTCAATGGCACAGACCAGAGGGACAAACATCTCAGCAAAAGATGTGGGTTTCACTGGGTCTTCAACCGAGACTTTCTTTAGACGCTCTTCCAAGATACCAACTTACTCTTCTTTCCAAAATGATCCTTCAAGTGAGTGTTTTGGGTGCATGTTTCTTTGAAATGCTTGTCTTACATACAAAATCTCACCAGTGCATTAAATCCCTTGCATGTGTCAGACAGATGGTGATCCCCATATACCCAAGTGCTCTATCTACAGTAAATAAATCAAAGCCAAGCTCACACTTTCTGGGAAATCTTTACCAAGGGGTAAATGTCCAGGCAACTAGGATTATTGACATTGAAACTGTGATTCTTGACTGGCCATTATTTGTGAGGAATCTGATATTATTGTGTTCATTTGCATTCTACCTTCTTTTTTATGGGTGATATTTTCCAAAATGCTCCTTGTTGGCTTAACTCCATGTCCAAAGAGGCAATAGGAGCTTTCAGTACAAGCAGAGTTAGGCCAATGCAGAAGTCTTTTGAAAATCTCATTCTGTAAATCTAAGGACATCACTAAATTCACTGTAAACACAGAAATTAATTACACACATGCTCTTCCTATGATTGACTGTACCACAAATATTAATATTTGGTGTCATCCACAGCTAACTTTTTAAAGAGACATTTTGTGCTCTTGAGGGCTTCTGATTATGAAGTCTTTGATCAATTAATTTGACAAGACATTATTTTATACACACCAAGGCCCCATCTCCACTTGCAGCACTGGAGATCAATCTTTTGGTGTTCGATCTAGCAGGTCTAATAAAGACCTGATAAATCTATTGCTGATGGTGCCCCCAGTCAGCGCTGGTACTTCTCACAGTCACAAGGAGTAAAAGAAGCCAACAAGGGTGTTTGCTCCCATTGACCCCCCGTTCCCCCCACTATGAAGATGGCACCAAGCTCAGTTTAAGGTACGTTGACTCCAGCTACATTATTTACGTATCTAGAGTTGCAGACCTTACTCCCATCTTCCGGGTCTAGTATAGACCTGGTCTAAGGTAGAATGCGTTCTTGAAAAATATTTTCTTCCTATGGAGGTATGAGAAGTCTTCTGTGCAAAACCAGTTTTAAAAAAGACTGGTTTTATTGAATTTGGAATGGAGGAAGAGTTAGAGGATAAGGTCATTCTGAATGATGTAGAGGACAAATAGGCTTTTCTGTTCACCCAGTCACAAAACACAAGTAGAAGAAATAGTACTCTATCATGTGAAAAGGAAACACATTGAAAGAGGTAAAAAATACCTTGTGATGAACATACAGTTACTGTGTGAGACTCAATGCTGCAAGAGGTTGAGGTTAACATTTCAGAGTGTTAAAAATCACAAGATAGTCATAAGTACATAGTTGCATTTGCAAAAGCATGCTCAAACAAGTTTTCACTGGCAGATAGCCTCCATACTAACTGATGGACTGGTTGTCCAATACACAGACTAATACATTTTGTGTCAGACATATAATTTCAGTAAAATGCCAAAATATTGTGATATGTTACTATCATTGTGATGGGGTAAGGTCACAGAAGACCTCTTGGGGCTGTCTTCAAGTGTACTGATAAAGCTCACCTTCCTGCTCTCTGGGTTCCTCACCACCCTGTGCAGCTGGGCCACATCTCCTGGTCTCCCCCAGACAAGGCACAGGGCTGAGAAAACCACCCCTCTTCTCCCCCCCCTCCCGCCAAGAGCAATGCAAACACTGAATCACTTCACATCTGTGAGAATGCAGTTCCAGGCCACAGCATCCAGTAAACCAACCCCCCAAATGGAATCAAAAGCCCAGATCAATCCATCTTTCATTGTATGAGAGTTTCATGTGTTGAAAGCTCATTCAGGTAAGCTCCCCTTAGCAATAACATAACATAAGAACGTCCATACTGGGTCAGACCAAAGGTCCATCTAGCCCAGTATCTTGTCTTCCAATGGTGGCCAATGCCAGGTGTCCCACAGGAAGTGAACAGAACAGGTAATCCTCAAGTGATCCCTCTCTTGTCATCCATTCCAAGCCTCTGACTGAATCTAGGGACACCTTTTCTTCCCATCCTGGATAAGAAGTATGAAATAATGAAAGGAAGATGTGCACACTGATTGTTCTTTCCGAGGAACAATTATTTACACTGGGCTTGATAATAAATAAAAGTAATTTTATTGAGTACAAACAATAGGATTTAAGTGGTTGCAAATGAAAATGGACAAACAAGACTGTTCTCAAGTGGTTAAGTTGATCACCCAGTCATTAATGTGTCCATTCATTGGAAACACCCTTGATGGCTTTCATGTGCACATTTAAAACCATAAACCATTCCATACTCCATATTTCTAACTTTACATACAAGAGTGATACATATACCAAAATATGATATACAGACCCAGCAGATTGTGACATTAAAATTGATACGTCACATGAGGTCTTTATCCAAAGAATCTTCAGCTTATGCATATTTGTATACATAAGACAATTTCATACAGCATGGTGGTGGGAAGAGGGGGAGGGCATCACAGTCATGTTAATTTTTTTTCTTCTATTCCAGGCTTTGCAAGTAGCTATCAACCGGTTAGCAGCATCGAGACTGAGAAAAGGACTTCTGCTTCTCGCACTGACAGCACGTACATTTCAACCACGTTCAGTAGAGGCGGAGACAGGACTTTACTGTCTATATCAAATAACAGTACCTCTGCCGAATCATCAGAAAGTTCCACTTTTTATGCAGATATTTCCAGCTCTTCAGAATTAGCACAGTCCTCATCTTTTATGACTCAGAGCAGAGGAAGTAACATATCTTCAAGTGAGGGGGATTTAATTGCTCCGTCTACGGAGCCTTTGCTTGTACAGTCTTCCAAAATGGCAACTTACTCTTCTACAGTCAACTTACAAAATACAACTCTGTCTGTCACTGGCACTGAATCATCATCAACTGGCAGATCATCATCATCATCAGTGTTTCCACCTTCTTCCTCAGCGGCATCATTACAACCCTTGATTTCCTCAACGCCACTGCCTCCTCAGTCATTTGCATCATCAGAGTCCTCTCTACCATCTTCTTCATCAGGGATACGACCATCATCACTCCCACCACCATCTCTGTCATCTTCATCCGCCTCCTCGTCAGTCACGTCCTTTCCTATAGTATCATCTGTATTACCTTCATCGTCTTCGTCATCACGGGCTAGCGATAGTTTTCAGACCAGTGTGTCCACAGTTACATCGGAAGGGTCAGACCGAACTGAGCCCACCTCTGCTGTATTCTATGGGAGTACACCCGGACAATACAGGAATCACAGTGGACCGCACCAGCAGAAAGAAAGCACTAGTTTCAAAACTGTAGAGCCACTTTCTCTTCAGACTGAACCTATGGAACAGTTCAGCCATCACTCTTCATCCACATCAGCTTCCTTACTAGTGACAGAGAGCTCCACAGGAAGAACCTTCACTTCCAGGACCATTGGAAAGGAGGACCATGTGGAAAAGACAACTTTGCTTCCGACAACAGCTGCTACAAGTCTGAGCCAGGGTACCCAACACACTGAGATGGCAAAAGGATCAACTAGTATCTTGCCAAATATGACGCATCAAAGAGAAGTGTTCCCTGCAGTGGAACTAACAACAGGAAAAACTTTTACACTGTCAACAGGTGTGACTTCTGGGCCAGCACATGCTCTGTCAACTACAGATCAATCTAGTACAATGCACACTCACGGAGTTCAAATTGCTGCTACCACAACACTGGCCTATGTTGCTGCAGTAACTACAAAAGCGATGGAAACTAGCACTACCGCTAGCATTAAAATCACTGAAGAAAATATCCCAGCTACACATCCTCCCAAAACATCTTCCACTCACAAAACCACTGCAAGGTTTTCCACTACTTTGGCAGCAGCTACCAAACCAACTACTGTTGCTCTCTTAAGTCGCACAAAGGAATTGGTAACGTCTTCTCATACAACAGGTAAAACACCTAAACGGTTGCCCAAAAACATTGGGTATATAGAGTGAAGAGAACATCTAACATAGCTTGCATAAAAAACATTGAATTAGTCTGAATTAGTCTTAATTTTAAGTATCAGAGGGGTAGCCGTGTTAGTCTGAATCTGCAAAAGCAGCGAGGAGTCCTGTGGCATCTTATAGACTAACCGAAGTGTTGGAGCATAAGCTTTTGTGGGCAAAGATGAAGTGGGTCTTTGCCCACGGAAGCTTATGCTCCAACACTTCGGTTAGTCTATAAGGTGCCACAGGACTCCTCGCCATTCTTAATTTTAAGTATTTTTAAGCATTTGAAGCAAAAGATGAGAGTTTAATATATTCCCCAGTTGAGAAATGAAGAAAATTTTGGTGGTAATTTTACCAAAAGTTAATAATAGAATACTAGGACTGGAAGGGACCTTGAGAGGTCATCGAGTCCAGTCCCCTGCCCTCATGGCAGGACCAAATACTGTCTAGACTATCCCTGATAGACATTTATCTAACCTGCTCTTAAATATCTCCAGAGATGGGGATTCCACAACCTCCCTGGGCAATTTATTCCAGTGTCTGACTACCCTGACAGCTAGGAACTTTTTCCTAATGTCCAACCTAAACCTCCCATGCTGCAGTTTAAGCCCATTGCTTCTTGTTCTATCCTCGGAGGCCAAGATGAACAAGTTTTCTCCCTTCTCCTTATAACACCCTTTTAGATATCTGATAACTGCTATCATGTCCCCCCTCAATCTTCTCTTTTCTAAACTAAACAAACCCAATTCTTTCAGCCTTCCTTCATAGGTCATGTTCTCAAGACCATTCTTGTTGCTCTTCTCTGGATCCTCTCCAATTTCTCCACATCTTTCTTGAATGTGGTGCCCAGAACTGGACACAATACTCCAACTGAGGCCTAACCAGCGCAGAGTAGAGCGGAAGAATGACTTCTTGTGTCTTGCTCACAACACACCTGTTAATGCATCTCAGAATCATATTTACTTTTTTTGCAACAGCATCACACTGCTGACTCATATTCAGCTTGTGGTCCACTATAACCCCTAGATCCCTTTCTGCTGTTCTGCTTCCTAGACAGTCGCTTCCCATTCTGTATGTGTGAAACTGATTGTTCCTTCCTAAGTGGAGCACTTTGCATTTGTCTTTATTAAACTTCATCCTGTTTAACTCAGCCCATTTCTCCAATTTGTCCAGATCATTTTGAATTATGACCCTATCCTCCAGATTAGTCGCAACCCCTCCCAGCTTGGTATCATGTGCAAACTTAATAAGCATACTTTCTATACCAATATCTAAATCGTTGATGAAGATATTGAACAGAACCTGTCCCAAAACAGACCCCTGTGGAACCCCACTTGTTAGTCCTTTCCAGCAGGATTGTGAACCATTAATAACTACTCTCTGGGAATGGTTATGCAGCCAGTTCTGCACCCACCTTATAGTAGCCCCATCTAAGTTGTATTTGCCTAGTTTATTGATAAGAATATCATGCGAGACCGTATCAAACGCCTTACTAAAGTCTAGATATACCACGTCCACTGCTTCTCCCTTATCCACAAGACTCGTTATCCTATCAAAGAAAACTATCAGATTGGTTTGACATGATTTATTCTTTACAAATCCATGCTGGCTGTTCCCTATCACCTTGCCACCTTCCAAGGCTGCGTCTAGACTGGCATGATTTTGCGCAAATACTATTAACAGAAAAGTTTTTCCATTAAAAGTATTTGCGCAAGAGAGCGTCTATACTGGCATGTGCCTTTGCACAAAAGATTTGCTTTTGCGCAAAAGCATCCGTGCCAGTGTAGACGCTCTCTTGCGCAAGAATGCTCTGATGGCCTTTTAGACATCGGGCTTTCTTGCACAAGAAATTAACATGGCTGTCTACTCTGGCGCTCTTGTGCAAGAGGGCTTATCCCTGAGGGGGAGCGTTGGATTATTTGCGCAAGAACCACTGATTTTTGTACATTACAAAGTCAGTGATCTTGCGCAAATACTCGCAGCCAGTGGAGACAGGCGGCAAAATCATGCCAGTCTAGACGCAGCCCAAGTGTTTACAGATGATTTCCTTAATTACTTGCTCCGTTGTCTTCCCTGGCACAGAAGTTAAACTAACTGGTCTGTAGTTTCCTGGGTTGTTCTTATTTCCCTTTTTATAAATGGGCACTATATTTGCCATTTTCCAGTCTTCTGGAATCTCTCTACTAGAATCTCTCCTGTCTCCCATGATTTTCCAAAGATGATAGCTAGAGGCTCAGATACCTCCTCTATCAGCTCCTTGAGTATTCTAGGATGCGTTTCATCATGCCCTGGTGACTTGCAGGCATCTTACTTTTCTAGGTGATTTTTAACTTGGTCTTTTTTTATTTTATCTTCTAAACCTATCCCCTTCCCACTAGCATTCACTGCGTTAGTCATTCCTTCAGACTTCTCGGTGAAGATTGAAACAAAGAAATTATTAAGCATCTCTGCCATTTCTAAGTTTCCTGTTACTGTTTCTCCCTCCTCACTGACCAGTGGGCCTACCCTGTCTTTGGTCTTCCTCTTGCTTCTAATGTATTTATAAAAAGTCTTCTTGTTTCCCTTTATTCCCATAGCTAGTTTAAGCTCATTTTGTGCCTTTGCTTTTCTAATCTTGCCCCTGCATTCCTGTGCTGTTTATCTATATTCATCCTTTGTAATTTGTCCTACTTTCCATTTTTTATAGGACTCCTTTTTTATTTTTAGATCATGCAAGATCTCCTGGTTGATCCAAGGCGGTCTTTTGACATATTTTCTATCTTTCCTACGCAGCGGAATAGCGTGCTTTTGGGCTTTTAACAATGTTCCTTTGAAAAACTGCCAACTCTCCTCAGTTGTTTTTCCCCTCAGTCTTGATTCTCATGGGTAATTTGCATATTCCACAGTAATTTGCATATCTTCTTTCGAGCTCACTTTCGAAAGCCGCACTTTCGAAAGGGAAAGTAATTAAGATGCGGTTTTGTCAGCGAACCCTCCCATTTGTCGACAAGCTGCTTTTCCTTAAAAAATGAGGTTTATGCGGCCCTTTGACAAACAGGAGGGTTCGCCAACAAAACCGCGTATTAATTACTTTCACTTTCAAAAGAGAGCTCAAAAGAAGATATACATATTCCCACGGAATTTGCATATCCTCTTTCGAAAGTCTAGTGTAGTCTAGATATGCCCAGAGAGTACCTGAGTACCTTGTTACATCCCTGACCATCTTGGCTAATAGCCACTGATGGACCTATCCTCTGTGAATTCCTTTTTGAACTCAGTTATATTTGAGTCTTTCACAACATTACCCAATACCAAGTTCCACAGATAACTCACGGTATGTGGACAGGCACTTGCTTATGTTAGTTTTCAACTTCCTGCTTATTAATTTCATTGGCTGAACCCTGGTTCTTTTGTTATGTAAAGGAATAAATAACACTTCCTATTCACTTTCTTCAGACCATTCATGATTTTATAACCCTCTATAATCTCCCTCACAATCTCTTTTCTAAGATGGACACTCGCAGTCTTTTTAATTTCTTCTCATATGGAAGCTGTTCCATCCCCTAATCATTTTTGTTTCCTATCTCTGAACTTTTGTGAGACTGGGCAACCATGAGACACGGTATTCAAGGTATAGACATACCCTAGATTTATGTAGTCATGATCGTCACATTATTTTGCTCTTTCCTCATGGTTCCTAACATTCTCCTAGCCTTTCTGACTGCTGCTGCACGCTGTATAGATCTTTGTTTTCACAAAGATATACATAATGACTCCAAGATCTTTTAAGTAGTAACAATTCCTTTAGACCCCATCATTTTGTATATATAGTTAGTATGATGTTATTTGATGTGCATTACTTCACATTTGTCACTTCTCCTGTTTGCTAAGGTCTAGGTCACCTTCTCCGTATCCATTGGTCTATTTTATGTTTTGAAGACAAATTGGGAAATGTACCACACACAAGTTCCAGTTTTTGCCTTGTGCCATTGCCAATTATGTGTTAAGAACATAAAACTATATTGATATTAGAAGCAGAAACTTTGGCAACAACTCCACTTCATAAAACAAGAATACATCATTTGGCAGAATCAGGCATCTTCACACTTGGCTAAGGGAAACCTCTTTCTAGGAGTGAACTGGGATGGTGACTCACGTACTTATCCTTAAGGGAATAAGGGGGTTGAGGAAAGGTAGCTGTGGCTAAGTCATCAGTACACTGGGAGGAGCATATGAAGAGCTTTATATAACAAAAACCTTCAGTTAGTCAAGCCTCCTTATCTTCGTTAAAGAAATTCCGAACAGTTTTAATCAGAATGGAAATATAATTCATAATTAAAGCCCCTGGGGCTGAAAATCCTTGCTATATTTACTCACTTCAGTTGTTCCTTTAACATCAGTAGGACAATATAAAATAGGAAACACTGCAGCCAATAATATGTGTTTACTGGACTGGCCTCTGACTGAATATATTCATTACAGATTGTATTTATGTATAAAAGTATTATATTGGGAACGGTGACATGGATTAATGCATTTTACATGAGACTCTAATTTAATGCAGTCTTTTATTGAGCGATTCAGGTTTTGTTATATAATTTTTTTTTTAAATCAGGTTTTGACAATCACTGTAAAGAGGAAATCCTTTTGATGACCTGGTCTTAATACTTTGTGCTCTGGATTTAATAATACTCTGTATTTCTATAATCCCTTCCAAACTGTTTTAGAAATGCTAAGGAATTAATTGCCCGATCCTGCTTGCCTTTCTCATGCAAGAAATCCCATCTATTTCTGTGGGAATACTTACATGAATATGAGTGGTAGGGTGAAGTCCCATGTAGTGTTCCCACTAATTTTTCATGTCAGTGTGTGGAATGAATTTTATGTGCACCAATATGGAGATGATGTGTGATACACCACCTTCATATTGGTGTACATAACAAAATTCATTCTGCACTAGTCAGTCCATGGCAGAGATGTGGCTGAAAGGTTCAGAATAAGGGGGACTACAGGTGAGGAGAGAGATGAGGACTGTGGCAGAAGTGTGGGCTCTGGGATGGGTCTGGGGACGAGGTGTTTGGGGTAAAGGAGGGTGCTCCAGGCTGGGACCAAAGGTTTAGAGTTTGGGAATAGGCTCAGGGCAGGAGGCTTGGGTGAGGATGCGGGGTCTGGGCAGGAGATAGGATGCAGCAGGGGGTTCAGGGTTGAGGTGTGAGGTCTAGGATGGAGCTAGGATGATGGAACAAGCTGAGGGTTGGATTATAGGGTCTGGGAAGGGAGCTCAGGGCTGGGGGCGAGGATTGTGGGGTCCTTACCATTTGGTAGGGAGAGGAACAGGTGGCCAGCGCTGCCCCACATTCACCTGCAGGCACTGCCCCCTGCAGCTCCCATTGGCTGCAGTACCAGTGGGGGTGGAGCCTTCAGGCGAGGGCACCATAGAGACAAAGCCTCCCGATGCTCATGTTGACGTGGCTGCAGCCGGGGAGTGGAACAGCAGTATACGGAGCCGCCTCCCAGACCTTCCCCCTCCAGGAAGGTCTGGCCCAGAACACAAAGGCTTTGTGGGCTGCAGCCCCGGGCTCTGGATTTAATCCGGCCCTGCTGCTGGGCCAGGTGGCATGCATTTCTTTCCCAGCCACCACTTCCCTGCCGGCCCTCCCAGAGAACTGCTGCAGCTGAGGGAGAGGCATGCTTCTCCGGCCCCCAGCAGAGAACTGCCACGCAGCCCTGAGCTCCTCTATGGGGTTTATTAGGCAGCTGCGTGGCTGTGCTGCCTAGAAGGAACCCTGGTCCCATGCCTACCTCGTCGCTGTTAGAGCTGGTCTAAGATTTTTGAATTTTGAAGATTTTTTAAGAGTATTCCAAGTCTTGACATAAAAAAGCGAGCGGGAGAGAGAACACTTCCGTGTTTTCATCATTTCTTCTCCCACCACGTTTCAGAATTCTGACACATTCACATTTTAAAAAATAAGGCGTGAAGACTTAAAAGTGTGCATGCAATTCCGTGTCCCCTCTCCCCTGCTGCTCTTGGTAATGTACTTCTTCCCTATATTACAAATGGAAAACGGAAATACAGAGAAGTACCTTTTGGCTATTTCATGTTTGGGTGCCCTACTTGAGACCCTTAGGCCTGCTTGCCAGAGGTGCTGAACACCCATAACCTCTGTTCCTCCTAAGCTGCAGGGCGGCATAGCTTAACAGGTGATTCATCAGCCCCGCCCAGTCAGAGGCTCAGGGCTCCATGCAGGGAGCTGACTGACTAGGCAGGGCTGATGAATCACCTGTGCCACACAGCTTAGAGGGAACACTGCCCGTACCTCCAGTGAAGTCACTCTGCAACTCTGCAAAATCAGTTCATCTTAAGCTGGATACCTAAATTAAGTGGCCATTTTTGAAAAGTTGACCTGTCTGAGACCACATAGTAAGTTTGCAGCAGAGCCAGAAATACACATGGAAATTCTTGAATCCAAGCTCTGTGTTTTAACCATAAACCCCTCCTTCCAGCCTTTGTGTATTTCCCTGCTCAGCAATAACCACAAAAGAAATCTGAGTGACATTTGCCACCTAGCTTGTCTTACAATCGGGTGAAATTAACAAGCCCACGCTTCTGGGTCTGTTTTGCACTTGGATGGGTGTATAATTTATATTCCTGTTAATGAGAAGAACACATGCATCATGAAGAGCACTTCGAACCATGGGCAGAAAAGGGAGAGTTCTTAAAAGGGGTGAGAATCCCATGCTTTGTCCTATAAAAATGTGTTATATTGAGTTGTATGGCTGAGCACATGAAAATAGACAAAACCACAGTCACGCTCTCCACGCCAGGAATTAATCCCCCAAATGTTTTATTTCACAGTTAATATCTGCTCCACAAACCCTTGTCTGCATGATGGAAAATGCATTATTACTGGTGTTGTGGGGAAACATCTGTGCAAGTGTTCACCAGCCTGGCAAGGAGAAGACTGCAGTGAAGGTAAAGGATAATATGACAGCCCATGGCTCCTCCATCTTGTACCGGTGTTAGCATCAAATAAATCAGTCTGCATTGCCAGAATGATAGCAGTTTGTAGAAACAGGCCATGCTCCCAGTGGCTGAAGTTTTTGTATGGAACTCAGGAGACCTGTGTTCTGTTTCTGGCTCTGCCACTAGCCTGTTGGTGACCTTCGGCAAGTCCCTTCACCTCTGTATGGTTAGTGGGGATAATGAGGACCTCCTTTTTAAGGCACCTTGAGCTGTACCGATAAAATGATTGATAAGAGCAAGGTATTATTTTCAGGAGCTGAAGCAAAATCTGTAAAACTACTGAATGAGAATAGAAAAGCTTTTTGCATTTATTCTCTCAGCACCAGAAGAATAATCAAGAACAGGATAAACAGCAATAAGTGGTAACAGTGCAGTGAGTCATACAGCAGTGCACAGAGGGTCCTGTGAATGAGCCAAATAAGCTTTTTCGGTTCTACTGTCAATGATTCCTGTACTTCTGTGATCGTATTAGTGGTTGTGTTTTCTCCCTTGTTTCAGATGTGGATGAATGTCTTTCTAACCCATGCCCAGCTTTCGCCATATGTAATAACACTCAGGGCTCCTATGTCTGCAAATGTCCTCTTGGATACCAGCTAGAAAAAAGAAAATGCAGTTTAGGTAAGAGAATTGTAAAAAAACAAAACAAAAAAAACCAACAACAACAACTTAGGGGAAAAAACCCAACACCCCTAAGGATCACACAAATTCTTTACTTTCAAATTCAGCTACCAATAACTAGTTTTCATAAGTTTAAGCACCTTTTATGTGTATACTGGTATGCAATCTAATGTATTCTGTGGTAAAATGTCTTGGGGAACAAATTCAGTGATATTTAAAGATTTCCTCCACTGTCTTAAAGCTGAAGAGACAACATGTTTCAAATAATGTCTACAGGCTTAACTGTATTTGAAGGACAGAAAATCCAGGGTTTTTTTTTTTAATACATTCTAACAATCCAAAAGAATTCCACAAAATAGCTTAGATCCCACTCCTGCAAAGACTTAATTGCATTCCAGTAGAGCCATTGTATAATTTGACTTCAGCTAGACTAATCATGTGCATAAAGCTAAGTAACTGTGTAAGTCCTTGTAGGATCAAAGCCCTATTTTATAGCTTTCATTTAGGATATAACACACTTATATTCAGTACGCAAATTCCATCACCTCTATATGTGAGAAGACTCTGAATTTCATGATCTATTGTAGAAGTGACTGTGTTTTACAAGACTTTATTATGAGCCAGGATGTGAAAGAATAACAAATGTGAAAATAATGCTGCTGAATCAGGCTGAGGTACCAATGAAGGGCATTTTAAAGATGGACTGCGCGGTTAGAAAATGATTTAATTTTTATTTTGAACTAAGAAGAGGGCAGATTATATAAACACTGTAAATCTGATTCACCTCTGATTATGCCAGTGTAAATCAGAAATAAGAGAAGTCACTGAGGTTTCTCTAGTGCAAAACTTCCTGTGAGAGGTGCACCCGTGTAGCCTGCAGGCGTGGGAAATGATTGGAGGTTTTAGTACATTACCAGCACCTGTATTTGTCTTTTCATAGAATCACAGGGTTGGAAGAGACCTCAGGAGGCCATCGAGTCCATCCCCCTGCTAAAAGCAGGACCAATCCTAACTTTAAATCATCCCAGCCAGGGTTTTGTAAGCCGGGCTTTTAAAACCTCTAGGGATGGAGATCCACCACCTCCCTAGGTAACCCATTCCAGTCCTTCACCACCCTCCTAATGAAACAGTTTTTCCTAATATCTAACCTAGACCTCCCCCAGTTTGGATGAGATTTGAATTTGGATGAGATATATAAAAGACGAAGCTATGATCCCTCATTTTCACTGCCACGCTCATGATATTTAAAAGAAGATTTAGAGATAGAATCCCTGCTGTTCTGACCACATTCCAAATTGGGTTCTTAATGTCTGCCTCCTAGGATTGATCAAGCCTCCTGGCCCCGCCCCTTCTGCCCAAGGCTCCGCTCCTTCTGGGGCCACTTCAGAAATGTGTGAGTGGGCCCCCCTGCAAAAATTATTGCCCACCCCTGCCCTAGCAGAATATTGCTCCACTCCCAGCCAAGCTTCAGCCAAGCCTGTTGACCCCATCACAAGTTTACACTTGGGTCACATTTTCAAGCTTTTCTCTACACTGAGGAGCGCTAGAAAAGTCTCTTTTATATAAAAGAGGAAGCTGAGAGTCTTACTTAGTCACATACCTCCAGTATCTGAGGCTTTAAGAAAACCATAGAATACGGTGAAACATACAAGCAAATGACAAGTGCTGACCATGCTGAAGTTACTCAGATCAGAAATAGACTACTGTAATTAAGATTACTGGAAGACTCCCTTAAGAAACGAATCCCACCCTCTTTAACGTGTCCTGCACTAACCATGTTTTTGTGTCCCTCCTTTGGGAGTCTCTGTCACCCTTTGCACTCCTTATTTGGACTATGGCAGGTTGCGTGGTATGCTGCTTTCTCTAAGCCATTTGGGGCACGACAGCATAAGAAGGATTTAGACAAATAATAATAATAATAAAAAAGGGAAAACCAGGAAGGTCAAAATACATAATGCAAAAAATGGAAGATTAGAAATGGAATGAGCAAAATATTTAAAAAAAAAGATTTGGTAGAGGCATGTGGTGGGGAGGCAGATAATCTCTCTGTCTCTATTAGGACATTTATATGGCTACTCTGAAGGTTTTGATAAATGATAGACCAAGATTATGTAGGACAAGAATTATTGCACCTAGCAGCGAAATCCAGTTACTCTATGGTTGAATGCAGACTGATTAACAGCAAGTAGTACCATTGCAGAGCAGGTTAGGGTAGGAAATAAAAGACAAAAACCAATTCTCTCTTCAATTTAAGCTACAGGAGTATTCAATTAGATACATATAACTATCTGAGCTAAGATTTAGCTAGGACTAGGGATGTTAATTTAGATTAATTAACTAATCGAATAGTAGTCGATGGGATTTCCATCAACTATTCTATTAGTCCATAAGGGCACCGCCACCTTTGAACTGTAGCAAGAGCCACATTTCGAAAGGAAGGCCTGCAGGAAGCTCAGGCACTTGTACATTTCAAAAGCAGAATCGCAGCAGAAGCGGCACAAACAGACACTGCTTCAGTCACTGCTTGCGCCATTTCCACTGTGCCTCTACCTCCCCTGCTCCCCACAGAGATGGTATGGAAAGAGGCACCAAGGGGTCGGGGACGACGACTAGTCACATCACTTGTTGACTAGTCGCTTACATCCCTAGCTAGGACATGGGCTAACATACCACTTCTTGTGAAGAATCCCATGGGATCTTTGCTTTATTAGTGGTAAACTCATTCATAGGTTTCCCACTGCTATGGCACTTGTAGTTTCGAACCAAGCTAAACCCTGTCTAGCTCATGAGACATGGTAAGATGTCAGTCGAGGCAGCATTCCTTGTAAGCTGTGTGCTTGTGCAGTCACATAGTAGAAATTCAAATGTCACCCAGCTGACTAGTAGAGCACCCACAGTTAGGTTTTGTGTTGCTGCTGGCGGAGCACATTCACACATGCCTATGTGCACAGAAAGTTTATTCTGCACATGGATGGAAAAAAATTGCACATGGATGGAAAAGGTGAGAAGGAACATTGGCTTGGGGTATCAAAGCTGCATGTATTGTAGCTAACAGGCTTTGTTTTTAATTTTAGTAAAAACATTTGTTGGTGAACTTCTATTGAAACTGAACACGACTCATGGGAAGTATTCTGAACTCCGTGTAATTGAAGATGAAATAATAACAATGGTAAGTGTCTTCTCTGGAACATTGTAACTTATGTAAGACTTTAACATGGCAGTGTGGTCACATCACCAGCTCTGAGAGAGAGCTCTCCCAGCGCTCTAGGTAAACCATCTCTATGAGGGGAGAAGCTAACAGCACTGGCAGCCTCTTTACACTGGTACTTAGCAGCTCTGTAACTTGCTGGTTTGTGTGTGTGTTTTTCACATCTCTGAGCAAGAAAGGTAGGGTATGTCTACCTAGCAGCGTTATTTTGGAATAACTGATGTTATTCTGAAATAACAAAGAGCATGTCTACACTACAAGCCTTTATTTTGAAATAAAGTCAAGTTGGAGGACTTGTTACTCCGACTCCTGTAACCCTAATTTTATGAGGAGTAAGGGAAGTCAAAGGAAGAGTGTTTTTTCTTCGACTTCCTGCTGTGTAGACCACGCCAAAAGCTGAGTTAAGCTATTTCAACTTCAGCTACATAATTGACATACCTGAAGTTACATAGCTTAATTCGACTTTAGCCCTGCTGTGTAGACATACCCTTACAGAGCAGTAACTTGCCAGTGTAGACAAGCCCTAACTGTCAGGGTAGTTAAGTGCTGCAATAAATTGCCTAGGGAGGTTGTGGAATTTCCATTGTTGGAGACTTTTAAGAGAAAGTTAGACAAACACCTGTCAGAGATGGTCTAAATGGTGCTTCATCCTGCCATGACTGCAGGGTCCTGAACTTAGAAGACCTCTTGTGGTTCCTTCCATTGCTACAATTCTATGATTCTGTTGTGATTCCAGTGCTTCACACCAGAATTTGTGTTTGTGTGGGAAGAAAAAATGAATCTGTTCCTTGGGGCAAGATTTGTCTTTCCATTCTGTTTGTGTGGCACTTCGCTCAGTGGTGTCCTCTCGTCTATGTCCGGAGCTCCTGGTTGCTGTGCCAATACAAATAAATGATAAGAAAGCTGCATTCACAGAACAGCTCACATAGGGGTAACATTGGATAATCTGCATGTAGCTGAAAAATACTGGCTGGTGTTCATGCTGTTCCAATCTAAGTTTCCCACCTAAGGAACCGTTGTGGTTTACCCACCTGGAGAGCCAAGTTCCACCAGTGAGAGATGGAACAAGAAAGGGTCACCTCAGCTCTTCCTTCATGCCCATGGATGGGCGGTATTAGGTGTGGAACTTGAATCATTAGCTCCTGTTTTTCTTCCTTGGCTTGAAGATTGACTTGCCTAGGCAGGAGCTAAGGATGGGTGTTTAGGCTGATATGTATATTCAAAGACCTGTGTATTTTTAAAATCTTAGTTCAGCCTGCAATACATTAAAATCTCAATGGAGAGGCCCCGATTCAAGGAGGCTGAGCGAGGTAAACAGAGGTAGTATAGTGACACAGATGACCCTGTAATGTAGAAAGTGCGCAAAGCTGATGAAGCTTATTCTGACTAGGCTTTGAATGCCTATTGGCTAGCATTAAGTGCCCGCCCCCTCGTGGTTTGTTGATATATTGCCGTTTCCAATTTCAAGGTTCTGAAGAGCTTTTTTTGCAGGTTCTGAAGCAAACCAATAAAAGCAGGGCCAGTAATGCTGGGTTCCCATAGTTTCACCATAAATTCCAACCTGGTGCTGATGTTGCATGGAAAAATAACCGTGGCTATGACTACGCAATGAGTTTGGTTTGCAATTCCCCCTGCTTCCATGCATGTTCTCCACGACTCTTGTCAAGCTAGCACAAATGTCACTAGGAGTTTAGCTGTGGGAGCTCGGGCAGCAGTGGCATGGCATAGCTGTGCCAGACATGTCCCCACCAGTTTCCGGTGGGTTTATTCTCGACACAGCCAAACCATGCCTCCGCGACTCTTACCGTGGCTACCCAGGTATTAAAACACGCATAGTTCAATACAAGCTACTGTGAGTTTGTGTGTGCAAGCAGGGAAATCACACTCCTAGCTCATAGTGGAGTCCTCCAGTCATAATACCAGGGATAGTTCTCTTGCCTACCGTCTATTCGTATTTATCTTTGCACGAGTTAGGTCAGCTTTTGAGCAGACTAAGGTCACAGCAGTTCCCTGTGCTTCTTAACCAAGCAAAAAGGCTTGTCTGGTGACACAGCCAAAGCAGCAGGAAGATGGAATTTCACTCACCATGATCTTGATTAAACAGACTCATGAGAAATGAAAATAAATGACTGATTATGAGGCTCTTTCCTTGCGTATGGCATTCAGGGGAGGCGCCTTTGAAGATGAGCACTGTTCTGAATACAGCCCTCTGCAGGCCTCTTTCCCCATTGCTTCGCTGGATGATCTTTCCCCTTTGTGCTTACTGCACAGCAGGCCCCGGACAGATGCTCATTTTTATAAACCATAAGACTTTGCTCATGTCCAAAGCTGCACAATGGTAACTTCATTCTTCCTGTGCTGACAAGACAAAGGCCTCTCTGTCTTGCTGAAACAACAGGCTGTTGCAAAGGTTAAAAGAATCCTGTTTAATAGAATGGCCATTCTTTCCTGCAGCTGAACATGTCTCTTTCAACGCTACCTGGCTATTACAACTCAGAAGTTAAAGCTATAAGGTAAGGCATATAATAAATGTTTTTGCTGGGGATAGGGGAAAGCCAGCCTCCTTGATCTGAACAGCCTCAAAACTTTGGGGAAGTTCACCTCTGGATTCAAACTTTACAGCTGATAAAATAGATGCAATGTTGGAACTGGGAGCAAAGAACACTTCAGTGCTCTGCTACTGACTTGCTTTGTGGCCTTGGCCAAGTCACTTACCGCCTGATTTGCACAAATGCTGACCCCAGTTCCCAGTGAAGTCAGTGACACCTGTTTTCAAAATCAAGTCATTAATATTAAAGGCCTAAATTTGCCCCTGAAAAATATGAGTATCTTCTTTCATTGGCTTTATTATGAATTATTTGAATCCCACCTGAGACAGAATTCGTTTTAAATGTATGTATTTGTCCTATCTGTAAAGTGGGGATAATATAGGGCAGGGTTGTTATGGGGACTGCTAATGTTTGGACAGTCTGTTCAATATACGTAGAGAATGTTGTGTGCAATCTATGTATTACTGGTATTAATAAGAGCAATCAGTGAAATAAAATGCAAAACAATGATGCATAGGTATATTTTTGGCAGGGAGTCCAATTCTGTCCGAGTTTCAGTTCAAGCTACCTTCTCTTTGATATCCAATGCGACATTCGCTACCATTGTGAGCAGTGTAAAAAGCTACATTAGAGCTTGCAAAACTCCTGCTGAAACCTGCCAGTTCATCTCCAGCTTTATGCTGCTCCACCGAGGTAAATAACGTCTGGATTGATCGTAACCAATGTGAAAAGTAATCCGCATTTTGTTTGTTTATTCTTAAAGTGACTGTAGCTTTCTGAAAAGTCTTTCAAATGTTTATCTCATTTAGTTGGAAGTCATCTTAAAGCCCCCTCACCAAAACAAGATTCTGAATTTTAAATTTTATCTTACACCCATGTGTGAGAAATCTACCTCTTTGTGGAAACATTACATGGGCAAAAGACATTACGCAGCACAGAATTACAATCACTGTGCATGGTCCTTTCATCTTTAGGGTACAACATTGAACTCAATCCAGATTAAAAAACAGGAGACTTATTCTAATCACATGGTTTGAACCAATTAAAATTATCCCAGTGCAGGGCTTATGCTGCTAAAAAGGGGTAAGGTGACAGCTAGTGAGGTTTATAGTGGGGCAAGACCTTCCAGCCAATTTGATTTATTTATTTATTTATTTATTTATTTGATTTATTGGCTGCTATAGTTAACCTCTACATTCTGGAGGTTGGGTTTTTCTTGATGCCAGATTCCAGCGGGGATGCAAATATCCATGGATATCTGCAAATGTGCAGGGTTCTCAATACAAAATTTGTATCCGCATTCATATGAGTTGTGAATATCCACAGATATGAAGTGGATAGCCAGAGATTTGTAGGGCTCTGCTAATATCTGTGTTCAAATATTGACCCTCATAGTAAGTAAATTATATATTTAGTGTAGATATGGGCAAAAATCTCATCCAGGTTATCAGATCGCTAAAGCTGGGACGGGTTAGATGCAGGATTTCAGTTCATGCCCATTACATTATTCTTTGTTGTTTGCATTGTGGTGGTGGCTTGGAACCACAAACTTAATACCAGAACCCCATTGTGTTGCGTACTATACAATCACATGGTAAAAAAGAGTTCTGTTTTATATGTATTGGCCGATCAGTGTTTGTGGTGTTTGTATGTGCGTGGTGTTTATATGTGTCATGTGATTGAACAGTACTCAAAAATATGGACAGCTATAGAATTCAGATCCTGGTTTTGGTTCCTACCCATCCCTATGTGTTTGGGCCAATTTCTGCTGGAGGGACTGCAGCATCAGGTCCTGTGTGTGGTTTTATCTCAAAAGGGAACAAATATTATTAAAGAAAACAGAGAAAATATTACCTGGCCCAGTGTGATATATGGGGAAAGCTGCCGATCAGCACGCATAACCGTGTATTTACAAGGATATGCTGATATTGTTGATGTCTTTATGGTAGTTGATGGCTTGTGTAAACAGAAGGACCCTGAATGCGACAGAGAAACTTCAGAATGTTCCGACTCGGATGGCATTGCAGTCTGCCAGTGCAAGAGTGGCTACTTTAAATACAACAAGATGGATCATTCCTGCAGAGGTGTGGTTCTTTTCACAGCCAGATTTGCTTTGGTGCTTGCTTAATATGATTCCTGTTGAAATGATTTTCACACTTGTGTTTTTTGTATTTCTTTGCTTGCTAAGCAGCTCGGAGCTATGAATAAATAGTAACAGCTTAGATTTCTTCTTTTTGGATATGGGGCTTTACAGTAGAAGTAGAAGATATTCCCTCTCACTACAGGAATCATAATATTATCACTTTCTGGAGCATGCTGAGCAAGTCCAAAAGATCCAGTGTAAAAGAGACGAGGGGTTGGAATGTCTGAGGCAAAAGTTCAGTGGCGTAGTGCATCAATAACATAGCACACTTATTTGTGTTTCCCCTTTGTCTGCACTCCAGAGGAAGTAAAGATAATTGTTTTAAATTCACAAGCTGTATTTATGTATCCTTAGTATTTTGAAATGACTGAGTAGCTGAGAGGGAGTGGACATTTATTTTATCATAAAAAGGATCATAATGGATATTTAAATACAAGAGCAAATTTCTCCTAACAGAGCCGTTTCACCGGATTTTAAATAAACTGTGGCCTGTTTTGCTCTGGCAGTGGTCAAACTAAATATACATAGGTTGAGGGAGCCCGCTGGCCCTGATTTTGAGGGTTATAGTGCACTCTTTGTTTCTGACAGTGACTGCAACTTGCTAGATGCTGTATAAATGTGTGGGAAGAGTGTCCCTGCTCCAAAGAGCTCACAGTCTACAAAAGGTCACACAGACAGAGAGGGAAAGAGGGTATGCAGTGGCCAGTTGGTTTGTTTTGATAATATTACAATCTGTAGGAGATCTTTGGGAGCCTTGGATGGGGACCCAGGAGTCCTAGGGTCCAACCCTGGCTCAGCCATTCTGACTGTGCCTCTGTTTCCTGGCACAGCCTTTGTTTGCAAGCTCTTAGGGCTTGTCTGTATTTATCAGAAGATTGATGCTCTGGAGGTCAACCTGCTGGTGTTCAATTTAGCTGGTCTAGTATAGACCCATCGAACACCAAGGGCAGCTCCCTCTGTCATCCGGTACTCCTTCTTTTGTGCGGAGTAAGGGACACTGACGGGAGCATTTGTTCTTGTCGGCCTCCTGCAGTGTGGAGGCTGCCACAACTTGGCTTAAGGCAAGCCAACTCCACCTACACATTTCGCATAACTGAAGTTATGTACCTTAAGCTGACCTTCCAGGTCCATTGTAGACCTGGCCTTAGAGACCAGTATAGCTCTTGTAATATTTGTATGCAACGCGTAGCACAAAAAGCCCCAATCTCAGTGGGGATCTACAAGTGCTCTTGTAAAACAAATGAACCCTTTGTGAGTGTATACATGTGTGTGAGTGGGTGCATGTGTGTAGGGGGTATTTTTGTTAAGATACGTTGACTGTTCCCAGATAGTGCTTAATCTTGCCATCCTTAGCTGGCTAGGTTCTTGTCGACAGCACAATAAAAACACTGTATCAAATCACACTAAACAATTCTAATCAAGTCTGCAGTGGCTTTGAGGTAAGCTTAAAACCCTCTAATCTGCCTTCGCTGAAGAATGTGTGATACTGTTTCCCTGCTTAGCTCTGGTACCTGGAATGGGATCAAGATCAGCAGCAGCATTGGCATCTGACAGGAACAAAGGGGAGGAGATGGGATGTGTGAAACCCACAGAAATTAACATCTAGTTTTTATTTCAATAGGTTCCTGTCAGAGAAAATAGCGTTCCTTTTCTTCTTCTGAGAATAGAGGAAGGTAGATGTCAGAGATGATGAAGAGCTTGCTCGTGTGTGAGTGTGAGTGAGTGAGTGAGAGAGTGAGAGACAATAAGGATGGTCCAGTGGTTAAGGTGTTAGGCTGGGCCTTGGGAGAGCTAAGTTTAGTTTCTTGCTCCGCCAGAGGCTTCCTGTATGACCTTGGTCAAGGCACTTCATCTCCCTGTGCCTCAGCTTCCCACCTGCAAAATGGGGGTAATGAAACCTCTCTCTCCCCTATCTGTGCTCAAATAGTATGGTAATGGGGGCTTTATAAGTACCTCAGATGGGATGGGATCATTCTGTTCTCATTCCATCTGTAATATAAATAGGTTACTTTATTGGTCAAGGGACTCTCAGCAGAGCAATACCAGATGCTCCATCACCTTGGCTATGATAAAATGAGCAGGACAGTCAGGTGCCACACATTTTAGACATCTCCATGAGCTTGCAAATGGCGCAGGTGAAATTTGCATTAGGGCAGTTGGCCTTTAACATAGCACTGTGCTGAGGGGAACTTTACCTCCATGTGTCAAGAGCTGGAGGCAGAATGGGGTGCCATCTTCTGTAGTGACCTGCCTGAAGTGAGAGTGGGGCAAGATCTTTAAAAAGAGGTCTTGATTTGAGCCTGGATTTTCAAGTGCTCAGTAGTGGGGGCCAGATTTGTGACACAGCTGTGTTACCAATTAGTCCCGGTTGTATGATCCACACTTTCAAAAGGACTCAGCAGCCAGCAGCTCCCAATTTGACATTTACATTTTGCCATTTTTTTTCTCCTCGAAGAATGCCAGACACAAGGTGCTGAGCTCTTAGAAACAAGCCCCTTCCACTGGTGCATAGGAAAGGGACTGAGGGGTCTGAAAAACTGGCCCTGAGTGTGGGTGCTGAAAATGTAGCCTGTAGCATGTTCAGTGCTCACTAGTGGTAATTCTAATTACAGTGTTTGTCTCTTCCTGTGGGAAGTGCCTATTGTGCGGTGTCACCTGGAATCCTTACAGGAAGGTGGGTGTGACTTGGTGAGCAAAAAAGGCCTGGTGAATGGTCAGCAGCAAACCTCCAGCTTCCCGACAAAAAGCTAACGCACACTTGTGGGAAATCTGCTGCCTGGACCACAATGGTAATCCCGGCTCCACAAACATCTAGTATAGTGAGGTTTAAGGTGCGGATTTCAAAGGTGCCTAAAAGAGCTTGAAAATCTCAGCCTAAATATAATTTGAACGTACTTCCATTCATCTCCAGGTAGCCCTGTCCCCATCCTTTACTGGACTGCAAACCTGCAGGGTGGATGAAAAAAATGCCACTACAGGCACGCCGTGTTGGCTTCTACAGGTTGCATTTTTCTCAGTAAAATCGAGGATCCCTGTGTGAGCAGAGAGAAAGTTCTGAGCCCTTCCTCCCATCCAAGGACCCGCAGGCATTTAGTGGGTGAGGGAGCTCAACCTGGACAAAAAGAAATCCTGAGTGAAAAGTCAAGAGGACTGGAGTTGAAAATTCTGTTTGGCTGCAGGTCTCTGTAGTTTGTAATAGCCCCCCCTTTCCACCATGTGAGATTCATAGCATAGGCATTGTTTGACTTCTGTATTTGGTGGGCGGCCCCAGTCAGGTGAAGGTCCAATTCCAAGGTTTGTGGCTTGGTTTGTCCCCCTTATCCCCGCCGCCTTCTCCAAAGAAAACCATGTTTAGATTTCAGAATAGCCAGTAATAGTTAAAAGCACGGAGAGGGGAGTGTCAGGGTGAGCTCTCTCCGAAGCACATTCAAAGGAACTGGGGAAAGGTGTGGGAGGGAAGCAGCATAGCAGGAAAGGGAGAGCAAATGGGTAGCGAAAGGGAAATAGAAGCAGAGTTCTGCAGCTCTGCATTACATTTAAAGAACCCTAGGAGCACAGAAATGGTGCATTCAGGACCTGTTCCTGCCCTCTACA
Source organism: Pelodiscus sinensis (assembly GCF_052426305.1). Lineage (NCBI taxonomy): Eukaryota > Metazoa > Chordata > Testudines > Trionychidae > Pelodiscus > Pelodiscus sinensis. Next base: position 13,012,535 of record NC_143058.1, on the reverse strand, counting down.
TGATAGTTTTCCTATCAATGTACCTGGATAATTTTTTTTGCACAAAGTGGTGGGTGCACTAACTGCATCAGGACTGGCATCAGGTTGGACCACAAAATCGGCCATTACTTCCCCACTCCCCAAGTAGCAGAAGAGTGCTAAGGCTGTGTAAGCTATGCTAATCATTAGGTTGCAATCACCTTTGTGGCGCATAGCTTGGGAGATAGGGTTCCCCCAACATAGGGTTCCGTATGAACAAATCTAGTTCCATATGAACAAATCGCTCAATCTCTGCTCTTCTGCTGACTCCTCACTATTGTTACAAGTCAGATGTACACATATAATTTTGTATTTACCTGCATGATGCCTAGGTATCTGGTTAACTGAGACACTTATCACTTGTCCTCCTACTTGAGGACTCTTCCTTGATTTTATAAAAATAATAAATCTAATATAAAGAATTGGATGGACTGACTTAATTATGAATGATGACTGGCAACTAAATATCCAAAAAATTACAGTTGCGAGATAATGAAAAATGGTTTAAAAAAACCAGAGCGGCATAAAAGGAAAATGGAAGCAGCATTACAAATAATATAAATAGCAAATGGAAAAAATGGAAAGTTGATAGCAATGAAAATAATTGGTAAAGGAAGGAAAAGGATGCAAGGAGAAATCTAAGGCCAGAGAGCTAAGTACAATAGGAGGCAGTTTAAGTATTTCAGGAATTATGAAGCCCTAATAGTGGTATTGGACCATTATTAGATAGAAATGATAGAACTGTTGAGCAGAAAAGACTGGGGTGTTCAGTAAATAGCTCTATTCTAGGGAAAATCAATAATGTATTCATATCACGGGATGAAATACTTTTCATTCCAACTGCCCCTTTTTTCTTCAACCCATCAGTGACTCTGGAGGGGGATCTTCATTTTAGCAGACAAAATATAACAAAAGTCAATTGCTGAAAATTGCAACTAAACAAATTTAGATAAAAATTGAATTAGATGCATTTTAGATTAAAATTACCTTTAATGAGTAACACAATTTTGAACAATCAGTGTAAGTAACTATTGGAAATATTTTCCAGTGGTTGTAGTGGAGTCTCCATCACTGAAAATTTTAAAATCAAGATTGGAGGTGTCCTCTAGTAAAACCACAACCATTGGATTGGAAATAGAAATTAATTCAGGGAACTCTTATAGCCTGTGCTATGCAGGAAGCCAGAGAAGATGATCACAGTGGTCTCTTCTGGCCTTTAAATTGATGAAACTTTCAATTACTATTAGTGTTAGGGGACCCCTCTGCTACAGAATTCTCCTGGTGTACTGTGATGATGTTGCCAACACATCTTAAATGGGTACCAATTAATGTCACATTTCATTTTTTTCCTTGTCAGCTATCTGGATACAGAGAGACAGCTTGGTGAACAGAGTTATAATCATCTGGTTATACAAGAACTTTAAAGGCATTCCATAGGTTGCAAACAGCATACAAAAATCACAGAGCTAGGAGACAAAAGTTTTGTCAGTTGTTTTGCTGTGGTTTGACAGTAGCCTTCATTAGTCAGCAGTGTTTAACAATATGTAGACTTTTCCTAAAGCATAGCTTGGAGTCTTATTACAGATTTCACATGCTTTCTATTCTGCTTTAAGGTGGAAATCCTAATTACAAAGTGTGGGCCCAGAGGTTTAACATCTGCACAAGAGGCCAAAGCTGTGTGATTAGATCGATCATATCACGGTGGGCCAGTGTAATGTCAGAGCACAAGAAAATGATACATTTGGACTCGTTGAAATGCTCTGCTTTGATAGAATCAAAAAATGGTTCTGCTTCTGACTTTGGAAAATATATAGACACTTCAAAAACTCTTTTCACAATAAAAAGCTTCATTTCCAATATTTTAAAAACAAGATGTCATTGAAATTGACATGTTCCCACAGAAAGTTTTGATTTCAGTGAAAATCCATAAAACATATAACATGTTCCATAAAAAAAATGTGTACCGTCTCAAATTATGGTCTGAGGTGCCAATCCAGCAATGCATTTAAGCACTCAGGTGGTCCCATTGAAGGTGGGGGGAGGGGTAACAATGAAGTAAGTCCAGCACCCCAGTGCCAGGACAGGTGCTCCCATTTGGCCAATTAAGAGGGCAGAGCAGCACATGGGTGCTATAAAGGGTCACAGAGGCCTAGTGAGAGAGGGACAGAGACTGGAGGAGGTCTTTGGGAAAAACAACAGAGCTGTCTGCAGGCCCTCCTTGGAGAGAAGGAGAAATTATCAGCAAGCCCATGAAGGAGCTAGCCTGCTGACTTTGCAAGAGCTGAAGCCAGGGCCAGAAGGCTGAAAAGAGCTGAGGGCTAGAGAGCCAGTGGAGGGGTTAATCGGGCAGCCTTCCTGAGCCAGAAAGCCATGGCTAGAGAAGGCTGGAGAGAAATGAAGGCTCAGGGCAACTGAGGGAAGATACCTGCTGGCTCTCACAGCTGGAGAGCTGAAGCCAGAGGGCCAAAAGGCTGGGAATGAGGTGTCGTGAGGGATGCTGGAGCCATACAGGGCAGGGGTCTGGCAAGGAATGGTGGTGCTGTAGCAGAGCAACGGTAAAATAACACTTGGGCTCTATTCAATGTACACTCTGGACTGTGGTTGTGGGACTTGATTGGGACTTGTTATGGGTTAGATGCATGAGACTTTTTAAATAAATGAACCCCAGAAGGGGTATGCAGAAAAACTGTTTGGGAATCTGAAGGAGGGAAACTGAGGGAGGAGTGCTTGTTATGCCTTGGCCTGTCACCAGAGGGCGCTGCAAACAGACACTGCCCTAAGACAAGGCTAGTTTTGTGCATAAAGTCAACCAAGGGCCAAACTGATAGCAATTGGAGGGTGTGATCTGGTCACTGAGTTCCTATTATTGTCTATTGTTGTAGCACCCAGGAGCCTCATTCATGGGTCAGGACCATTGTACTTAGCTTCCTTGATAGGGGGCCTTTAAAGGATCAGGAATGCCAGAAATAATACCCAGCTCCGTGTTAATGAGAGTCTGTGCTGCTATTCTGCTATACATGGCAGTGAATATTGACCTCTTCTTTGTCGTATGTTGCACTCCTCACCTCGCACTGGGAGCAGTGGCTCCTGGATTCCTTCCCCCCCAGCACTGTCTAAGGTTATATATTAACAGGCCCAGCTCCTTGACATTTAGGCTTTGTTTTGATTGCAGCTTGTGCGTGTGTTGGCAGCATCTCAGCTCTTTTCCCTGTCTTTTCTTCTCACGCTCTGTATGTTCCAGGGGTGTATCTACACTGCAATATAAGCCCATCCTGGTTCCCTAGTTCCAAGCTAACTCCCCCTTGCATCTATACTGCAACTGCACTAACCCAGGGCTCAAAGGCAGGCTCCCAGGACCTTGCAGAGCTGGAGGCTCCAAACTCAAGTTAAGCTGGGACGTAGGATCTAAGATCTATTGCTGTGCAGTGTAGATGCAGCTCCCCACCACCACCCCAAAGAGTACAGGGAATTAGCTGAACATAAGAACGACCATACTGGGTCAGACCAAAGGTTCATCTCACCCAGTCTCCTGTCTTCTGACAGGGGGAGTGCTTCAGAGGGAATGAACAAAACAAGTAATGAACAAGTGATCCAGCCTCTCCTGTCCATTCCCATCATCCTGTCAAGTTTGGTCTAATTATGACTTAGGTCTGGTCTACATTAAGGAGGCATATCATATAACTACATTGCTCACAGCTGTGAAGAATCCACACCGCTGAGTCACATACTTACACCAACCTAACCCTCCCTGTAGACAGCGCTTTGTTGGTGGGAGAGTTTCTCCCACCAACATTGCTTCTGCTTCTTGTGGAGGTGGATTAACTAAGCTGACAGGAGAGTACTCTCCCATTGGCTTAGAGCATTTTCATTAAAGCACTACAGCAGCGCATTTGCACCAGTGCAGCTGTGCGGATGCAGCACTTTCAGTGTAGACATGCCAGAAGTCCTGCTCTCAGTGCAAAGGATGCTGTTTTGGATGGTTGGCTGAAGTCCTTTCTCATTCTAATCTTCTGTGAATCTATGATGAATGCAGGGGTGGCCATCCCGTGGCTGGCGAGCCACATGTGGCTCTTCAAAGGAAAAACTGTGGCTCCCGCACCTGCGGCTCTTCTCACAGTCCCCTGCTCTGACCTTTTTTCCTTGTCGTGCAGGGTGCCGCTTGGTTTAGCGAGATCTGACACTGCAGCTGACAGAAGCCTGGTTGGGCCACACCTGGCTCTTCAAGGGGCAGTGTTTTGTTTTGGGGGGGAGGGTTTTTTTTTTTTTTTTTTTTTTTTTGCACAACAACTTCTTTCCCTTGGTTCTTTGCACTGCATCCACCATTATTTTGGCTCTTCATCTGTAACGGATTGGCCACCCCTGGATTAGAGCTTCTAGCTACAGCAGTAGAAATAGTGACTATACACCTGCTTATAGTTCACTACTGAGGGGTTCTCATCCCCTTTCTTTTTAATTTTCTAGCTTGTGAAGATGGATACAAGCTTGAAAATGAGACCTGTGTGAGGTACAGTGAGTTCTGTTTCTTAACCTAACCCCTTTCCCCCTCCCGCCCCCCAAAACTGCTTTGGTAACATGTTGCCACAACTAAGGATCAGATGTTTAAAACTCATAGTTCTTTCCTGTTACAGGTGCCCATTTGGCTTAGGGGGATTCAACTGTAGAAACCGTAAGTACAGAACTTCTTGTCCTTTCAAATTATTTTTTGTTGGGGCACAAATAGGTCTTCTGTTTCTGTTATGTTTTTGGCCTGGGCTGTAATCAGAATGCATTGCTCTTCTAATTTTCTCTGGATCATCATTACCAGCATCACTAATGAAAAATCCCTATCCTTTTTATGAAATGGAGCTCTTACCCTAGGCTAGAAAGTTGGTATAGTGAATCTTATTGCTGAAACAGCTGTGGGCATTGGCTCAACATTAAAGCTAGTCAGAAAATTCCAAAAATGTGGGTGGAGGAAGTCCCAAATCGGGACAAAATGTTGAAATTTCAAAATTTTTCTCAGAACAGAAATTAAAAAATCATTTGATTTGAAAGCACCTTGTAGTTTCATGTAATCAGATCAAAACATTAATAATATAGATGTCAAAGCAACATGAAACAAGAAAATTGTAACAAATAATTTCAAAATTTTAACGTTCAACCTTTTGTTGAGATCTTCTTCCTGAAAAAAGTTTCATTTGTGATCAAACTGAATTTTCCAAGGGAAGCGTGTTCCAACGGTTTTTTGACCAGCTCTAATTAACATTATGACTCCTTGGAGGCCTTCTATGCCCACAGATTGATTTTAAGGTGAGAAGGGATCATTTTGATGCCTGTTCTGACCTCCTGAACGTTGCAGGCCACAGAACCTCACCCACCTGTTACTCCTGTCACTCCTACCCTCTGACTGAGTTACTGTCATTAAAGTCCTCAAATCCTGGTTTAAAGACTTCAAGCTATAGGGAACTCACCATTTCCCTACTTTAAAACTGCAAGGGACCCATACTTCAGCAGAAGATGCAAAATACAGTCAGTCATGAGCTGATTGCTGCTGCTTACATGTGATCTCCTGAAGTGAATTGGCATACTTTTTATTGCATGCCTCTCGTATGTTCATAAGTACAAACTGCCCCAAAGAGGGGGCCTGTTTTTCCATGTCTAATAGTTCTATTTTTCTACTCTATCCTCCAAAACTCCCCAACTCCAGGTAAATCTACTTGATATAATTTAATGTCCTATTCAATTGTTATTGGATAAGAAAAGAAAATTCCAAATCCTTCTGCATGATGGATAGCTAGGTAGCTATATCGCGGAACACTTACTTAAATATGTATAAGCATGTTACCATTTCTAAGTGAGTGAGGTCTCCTGTGTTTTTTTGTGTTTAGCGTATCAGCTAATCACCGTGGTGATTGCAGCTGCAGGAGGGGGACTTCTGCTTATCCTGGGGATAGCACTGATCATTACTTGCTGCCGGTAGGTATCATAAATCAGGTAGTGGTCTGAAGATAGTGGATGGCACAGGACTTAATGCTTCAGGCAGAGGACACAATCTAGTGTGAAATGTGGATTTAGAGGACACAATCTAGTGTGAAATGTGGATTTAGAGGACACAATCTAGTGTGAAATGTGGATTTAGGGGAGATATCAAGGGATAGATTGTACTTACATGTAAGATAAAATTGTTTTCCCCTCCAGTAAACAGCCCAAGTAACTCAGCTTAGAGTTGGGAATGAGTCATTGGGATGGGCAGGTAAAGGAATCCTGCCTGCTCCAAGCCAAGAAGCAGCAAAAGAACAGCCTTGCAATGGCATCTGCAGTTAAGATGAAAGAAAGCATGTACACAGTTGGAAAAACTAGAGGATTTAGGGTAGTTCTCTCCCCCTTGCCCCATCCCCTCTCCCTGCTCAGACAGCCTGTTTATTGCCATGTAGGTTGTCTCTGCAGAGCTCGATTCCATATCACATGTGAAGTGCAGACCTCTGTACAGCTGACAAGTGCTTCCTCAGTTTGGCACCACTGATTTACCCTGGCCAAGAGACTTTCTGTACCTATGGAATGGTACAACCCTTGATTTGTGCCAGGGCTGTGACAGTTCATAGCCCCAGCTTATCTGGGCTTGCTGCGTCAGTCATGAAAGTTTAAAAAAAATGCATGAGGCCTGCTACCTAGTAGCTTGAGCCCCTCTTTCATTATAAATTAAGCACTGAAAGGGAGGCAGGATTTACCCCCATGGTTAAACAGAATTGTACTCCGTATATTTAATGTAGCACTTTACAGTGTTAATTAGGCTGTACTGCAGTTCTGTGATATACACAATTATTGATACTGTTTCTGTGGTGGACAGCAAGATTGTATCAGGGCTCACCAAGGCTATGTCTACACTTGCAGCTTCTTGCGCGAGTAATATGCAAATGAGGCTAAGCGTGGAATATCGCCGAGCCTCATTTGCATACCTAATGAGCCACCATTTTTTTTCAGAAGAGGCTCTTGTGCAAGAAGGAGCATCTACACTGCCCCTTCTTGCGCAAGAAAACCCCTCTTGCGCAAGGCCGTTCTTCCTCTCAAGTAATAGGCGTAGTGGCATTGCGCAAGAGGGGTTTTCTTGCGCAAGAAGGGGCAGTGTAGATGCTCCTTCTTGCGCAAGAGCCTCTTCTGAAAAAAATGGTGGCTCATTAGGTATGCAAATGAGGCTTGGATATTCCATTGTTAGCCTCATTTGCATATTATTCGTGCAAGAAGCCACGAGTGTAGACATAGCCCAACTGTCTAAGGTATTGATCCAAGCAGTTTTCAATATACAGGCTTGTGGCGGGGTCCTCCCCGCACCTTCCCTTCTCCCCGTGGTTAAAGCGCTAGCCACCGGCCCTGAGGCCTAGTCCAGCAATCGCAGCAGGCCCAGAGGCCTCGGCCAGCCTCCGCAACAGGCCCAGAGGCCTAGGCCACACCCTGAGGGGTTGGGGTAGGGAGGTCCGGGCCCTCCCTCTCCACCGGACCCCAACCCAGGGCCCTAATGGTGGTGGGTGGTTCCCACCACTGGCTCAGGGGGGGGTCTTCCCCGAAACGTGCTGAGCCCACCGGGGCCTTCCCTGCCCCTTGCCCTGGGTTGCTTCCTACCCCAGCCTTGTGGCCGACGGAGGTCCCACCTGGCGATGCTGGGCTGGCGGTGGCGGCAACGTCAGCTGGTCCCGTCTCTGGGGCAGCAGCGCAGGGGGTGTCTCCTGCAGCGGGGCGGGCAGCCCCCCAGCGTCGGCGTTGGGGCCGTGCTCGCCCTGGGGATGGTAGTGGCAATAGCGGCAGTCCCTCCGGCTCTGAATCTGGCGGCAGGTCCGGCGGCGGGCCTGCAGCTTGGGCCGGAGCTCCTTCCTCCCCGGCGGTCTGCCCCAACTGAGCAGCCCGGCAGTCTTTTATAGTGAGGCTGCACTTCGATCATGCCCAGTAGGGCTGTGGGGGAGGGGCGTGTTCTACCCAATAAACGGGCTCCTCTCCCTCCTGTTCAGTGCAGGGCAGGTTAGCCCAGTCACAAGGCTAAACCTCTCAAATCCAGAACTCTCTGGTCTGGCAACATCCGTGGTCTGGCCTGATTTTAGTTAGTGTGATGTCCACTTATCCTCGGTGTGGTCAAGTTTCCTGTGGTCCCATAAAGTTTATTTACAATCACCAATCCTGGCTCCTGGTGTTCTGTGCTGTTATTTATTTCTCATTTACCCCGACTTTCTTCTTAGAGCCCATTAAGCAATGGAAGTGTTGGCAATGCTGCTAAACAATATTGACCTCCTTTGGTCTGGCAAATTCTCTGGTTCAGCACCGGTCAGGTCCCGAGGGTACTAGATTAGAGAGGTTCAATCTGTATCTGCAAAAGATGTCTATTCAAATGTACAGAAACTTGAGGACCTTGATTCTCATGTTTTTGATGACCTATTCCTGACTGTTGAGACTTCCCATGGCTCTTACATGAACCAAGATTCAAAAATTCACGGATTTTTTTTTTTAAAGACCAAACAGGACCATTATGATCATCTGACCTGACCTCCTGTGTACAACAGGGCATAGACTCTCACCCAGTAATTCCTGCATTAAGCCCATACCTCTCTTCGGGCTAAAGTCCATGTCTTTTAGAAAGACATGCAGTCTTAGATAAAGACTGCCTGTGATAGAGTATCCACCTTGTCGCTAGGTAAGCTGTTCCAGTGGTTAATTACCCTCACTATTAAATCAGGTCAGCCTTCGTCACAGGTTTAGGCTTGTCTGCTTGGGAAATCATGTTAGGGTTCACACTGGTGCACATTTAACTATGAACAAGGAAAGATGCCATTTTTACACTGGGGCAATTTATTCCGATAAGCTACGCTGGAGAAAAATGGGGCTTTCTTAGATTACGTTATAACAAGAAGATAGCAAGGTCAGTTTTGCCTTTTCACTTTTTTTTTTTAACAGGAAGAATAAAAATGACATAAGTAAACTCATCTTTAAGAGCGGGGATTTCCAAATGTCACCATACGCTGAATACCCCAAGAACCCTCGAGCACAGGAGTGGGGCAGAGAGGCCATAGAAATGCAAGAAAATGGAAGCACTAAAAACCTGCTGCAGATGACGGATGTATATTATTCGGTATCTATCCCTTGGTTCTGTCTATATTTTCTCCTCTGTCTGATGGTCCAGAGATATTTTATCTTTTCCTACCTGGGATGTGGACCTGTGGCATGTAAGACAAAAGGACAAAGCAAATGACTGAGGTTATGAACAGAGTTTTGGGAGTCTTGCAGGCACAGTTTGAGTCTACAAACCATTACTCATGTGAGTAAGCCTAATGCAGTCAATATGGTTACGCATGCGAGTAAATACTGAAGAATCAAGCCCATATTCTGCAGTAATGTAGTCCAGAAATATAAGAGGACCATGAGCATTACTTTGATTTGCATTTTCTTTGGCAGGTAAATTTAAAGTTTCCCAGAGCACGTTTTTTGGACTTCACTATACCATAGCAATGACATTGACCCTTGTCCTTGCCCTCACAAATTGAGAGATTTCCCAAACATTTTTTGAAGACCATTATTGTAACCAGTAACCAGGAAAGTGAGTTTTTGTGGGTGGATGGTACAGAACCTGCACAGCTGAATTGTACAGTAATAAGGCGTCTTCCAACAGGATCAAGCCAAAGTTTAAGGTGGCACCTCTCACAGAGGCTATGTCTAGACTGCAAGCCTCTTTCGAAAGAGGCTTTTTCGAAAGATGCTTTCGAAAAAGCCTCTTTCAAAAAAGAGCGTCTAGACTACAAGCAGTACTTTCGAAAAAGCAAGCCGCTTTTTCGAAAGAGAGCACCCAGGCAGTCTGGATGCTCTCTTTCGAAAAAGCCCTGTTTACATTCAAGAACGCCTTTTTTTGAAAGAGCACTTTCGAAAAAAGGCGTTCTTCCTCGTGAAATGAGGAATACCGCCGTCGAAAGAAAAGCTGCGTTCTTTCGATTTAATTTCGAAAGAACATGGCTGTAGTCTAAACGCAGGTGAAGTTTTTTCGAAAAAACCTTGCAGTCTAGAGACAGCCTGAGAGAGAGGATATGACAATGTAGGCATTACCAAAGATTCTGCTGGCATCCAGATGTCCCTGATAATTTAACATGGTGACTCAGCAGAGTTGTCTTCAAATGGATTTTTTTTCAGAGGCTTCCGTGTGGCATTAGCGTCTCTTTGAAAGTGGAGCTGCCAACATCTTTCTGGGTTCCCTTAGAAAGGATATTTGCTAGCACACTGTGCTGATGTGTTAGTACTCTTCAAAGGCATAGCATCTCCCTTTGCATTCAAAGTGACTGAGAAAGTGTTTGCTGAACTTGGGTAGCTTCCAGATGCTCTCCCCTCTTAATTACCAGGTGCAAAGGCTAACAGTAGTTGTTTTGAGCTAATCAGCTGTTTGGGCCTGTATCCTTTGGTTATTGAGATTTAGCCCAACAAAGTAGCACACACCTTTAGGATAGAGAGAAATGTTCACAATATATTAATGAGCTGCAAAGAGTCCTGCTATTCTACTGCTCTGAGAGAGCCTTTCATGGAATCAGAGATGAAGTCTAGGCATGTCCCCGTTGCATGAAATATTTAAAATTAGACTGGAGAAAAAAAGCCCAAGAAAATAGCTAGGATCAATCCGTAATAGCAGGTGGGAAAGATCTGAGAGATCAGCCCAAACCATATTTCCTTGTAGCCACTGAAATAACTGTATTCAATCATTGCTTAAAATTATGATGCACATCCTCAGCTAATGTAAATCAACATTTCATTCCCTCTGAAGCACCTGGCCATTGGCTAGATGGACCTTTGGTCTGATCCAGTGTGGCCGTTCCTGTATTCTCATGTAATATAACTTCAGTGAAGTCAATGGAGCTATGCTAATTTACATCAACAAAATAAATACCTGAAATAAAAGGGAACTCAGATAAGAACTAAAAAAACAAATTCAAGCATGTTTTTGTTTCATCATGTGAGACTGGAGAAAGAAAAGGGTTTAAGGCTACATTTGAAATAGGACTCAGGCCTAAGAATAAGAGCCTTTTGTTTTCTTTTTTTTTTTATACTATAGCCAACTTGTCTACGAAACTCTGAACTGGAAAGAAATGGACTTTATCCTCCCTACACTGGTTTGCCTGGATCTCGACATTCATGCATCTACCCTGGACAATATAACCCTTCCTTTATTAGTGACGAAACCAGACGAAGAGACTATTTTTAACACAATTATGTGGGAGTGGAAGATCAACGTAGATACGTGTCCTTGTTTACCAGGTACACTCTGTCACATGACAGTTCAACTGATACCAGTCTTAATCTTCACATACAGGGAGGACTTTGAACTCAAAAGAACACAGAGTCTTGCTGCCTTGAAAACCCATCCGTAGTTGTTGTTGAGTAGCAAAGATGGAAGGGAAGAATGTACCAGTATGCAGATCTATGAAAGACCAAGGTGGAAGTTTATGCAAGTTAGCGTGTGTGTTCCGCTTTTGTCTTTGCCATTGACATCACATCACATGCATTTGTTAATAGATCAGTACAGACAGACAAAATTTGCTCGCACTCTAAAATTAATACCACTAGGGAGTGTTTTGTTTACAGTTGTTGTAAAATATTGGTCTGACTACTGTGTGTTTCCTCTTGGCCAACTTTTATGCAAAGATACACTATGGCTATGTCTAGACTACAGGTGGCCTTTTTTTGAAAAAAAAATGGCCTTTTTTCGAAAAAACTTCACCTGTGTCTAGACTGCTGCTGCGTTCTTTCTAAATTAAATCGAAAGAACACGGTGATTTTTTTTCAAAGGTGGTAAGCCTCATTTTACGAGGAAGAACGCCTTTTTTCAAAAGAGCTCTTTCAAAAAAATGCGTTCTTGACCACAAACAGGGCTTTTTCGAAAGAGAGCATCCAGATTGCCTGGGTGCTCTCTCTTGAAAAAGTGGATCGCTTTTTTGAAAAAAGTTGTGGCTGTCTAGACAATTTCTTTTGAAAAGTTTTTTCAAAAGATTTTTTTTGAAAAGGCTTCTTTCGAAAGAAGCATGTAGTCTAGCCATACCCTATGTGCCCTTTCTGGACATTTCAAATCCTTCTTTGCCTTTCTATGTTATGATCTGCTTCCTGTGCAACAAGGGAGCTGGTCTGCCTTCTAAATACTATTTTCCTTTATTAGTGTGTGTCTCTTTGTCAAATGTCTCATAGTATAACATAGCTGGCAGCACTGGCTGAATTTGTAGGCTGCCATTTTCAAAGGAGTATGGGGGATTTAGCCACGCCTCCTTAATTTTAATGGAAAAAGGTACAACTTGATCCCTTGCACTGCTTTGAAAGTCTCTTTTTGTGTTTGGAAATGTATGAACATGACCATGTATTGCCCACCGATCTGCGGCGTTGTTCAAAACTTGTATTATTATATTCAAATAGGTCACCATAGCAACCTCCAGCAGGGATTTAAAAGCTTTTAAAAAGCAGCAGTATCAGATTAATTATTCATTAATGGAAGAAGAAAGTACAGGAGAGAATTGATGAGGTAGGTCTCATTGCTTTGCAGAAAATGTGGGCAGCCCCCTCATGAACTTCAAGGAGAAAGGGAGCAAAACCAGTAATGCTATAGTCCTGGTTGGATTGATGCATCATGAATTTTACACTTGGTGTTGAACTCAGATAGCCACAGCTCCCATGATTTCAGTGAGCGCTAGAGGAGTACTCAGTACATATGAAAGTCAGGCCTGTTGTGGCCAGTTGACTAAAGGAGAAGCATGAGGCTTTGGATCACAACAAAAAGGTTGAGGATTTCTGGCTCTCTTTTCCCTATTGGTCCTATTAGCTGACAATTTGCACTGCAAATGGAGCTGGTCAGGAATTTTTGAATCAAAAATTTTCAACACATTTCTACCAAATTACTTTTTTAAAAAAAAAAAGCTTCTTGTGCACTGTGTGATTATAAAACATTGGAATGCTCACCAACAAAGTGACGTGAAAAGCTACAAAATATTTGTTGCGGAAGCCTTTCTGCATTTTTTTAATAGGGTCTAACTCAGGGGAAGGCAAATACTGGCCTAGGGGCCACATCTGGTCTGCCAGGGTTAGCTCCTAGCAGGCTCCCACCATTATATTTACCTGCATGGCCATGATTGCAGCTCCCATTGGCCATGGATTGGAAGTCCTGACCAATGGGAGCTGCAGGAAGTGGTGTCCCAGCCTGCGCTGCTTCCCACTGCTCCTGTTGGCCAGGAATGGTGTTCCCCAGAACAATGGTTATTGCAATTGCCAGTACCTGCTGCCATGCAGGTAAACATAGCGGCAGCAGCCTACCAGGGGCTAATCCTGGTGAACTACCACCATGTTATTGCCGACCTCTTTTCTAACTGCTCAGATGTTTCATTCTTGAATAACTCTTTAACTTGTTTCCCCTATCTTGATTGGTGATACTTTGTAGTGAACTCAATTTATAATTCTAGTTGCTCCTAGCTCAACTTCCTTTCCACATGCAAAAATTCTTAACTCGAGCTTGCTAGTGTTTATCAATTCAGGTGAGCTGGTCTGAGATGGGATATAGACTAGCACTTAAGTCAGCTATTAACATAATCTCTTGACCATGTGGGTGCTGGCTAGCTCCACCCTAAAGCCACTAACCTTGTAATATCTTCCCACAGTTGCCCCTGTGTGCTCTGAAAAAACAGACAAGTTGTCCCACAATACATAGGAAAGAATTCATAGATTGGCTTCTCTTACTGTAGCGCTTAACAATGGCACATGCCCTTAGATTGTTATTGCCACATGTAAGTGAATGCAGTGTCAGTGTGAATGAAGAAACTCAAGGGCTATTTCCCATTATGCCTGCTTTCACCAGCTAGCCTTACTCTGGGGCAGTAACTTTGCAGAGAAGGTCACGTGAGTTAGCTCCAATGCAAACACAGACCCTGAGATAACTGACACATAAAAGTGTTTGTTTGCCTCAGAACCTCTGTTCCTACTGAGTCTCCACTGCACTCCGCTTGTTGTTGTGTCCCATCTTGAGTATGAACAGAGGCACAAGTAAGATTCAGCACTAGACATTAGTTCTTCTTGGATTTCAGGAAGGCAGATTTTGGTAAGCTCAGAGAGCTGGTAGGTAAGGTCCCATGGGAAGCAAGACTGAGGGGAAAAACAACTGAAGAAAGTTGGCAGTTTTTCAAAGGGACATTGTTAAGGGCCCAAAAGCAAGCTATTCCGCTGCATAGGAAAGATAGAAAATATGGCAAAAGACCGCCTTGGATCAACCAGGAGATCTTGCCTGATCTAAAAATAAAAAAGGAGTCATATAAAAAATTGAAACTAGAACACATTACAAAGGATGAATATAGGCAAACTATACAGGAACACAGGGGCAAGACTAAAAAGGTAAAGGCACAAAACGAGCTCAAACTAGCTACAGGCATAGAGGGAAACAAGAAAACATTCTATAAATATATTAGAAGCAAGAGGAAGACCAAGGACAGGGTAGGCCTATTGCTCAGTGACGAGGGGAAAACAGTAACAGGAAACTTGGAAATGGCAGAGATGCTTAATGACTTCTTTGTTTCAGTCTTCACCAAGAAGTCTGATGAAGGATGCCTGACATAGTGAATGCTAGTGGGAAGGGGGTAGGTTTAGAAGATAAAATAAAAAAAGAACAAGTTAAAAATCACTTAGAAAAGTTAGATGTCTGCAAGTCACCAGGGCCTGATGAAATGCATCCTAGACTACTCAAGAAAATGATAGAGGAGGTATCTGAGCCTTTGGCTATCATCTTTGGAAAATCATGGAAGACCGGATAGATTCCAGAGGATTGGAAAAGGGCAAATATAGTGCCTGTCTATAAAAAGGGAAATAAAAACAACCTAGGAAACTACAGACCAGTCAGTTTAACTTCTGTGCCAGGAAAGATAATGGAACAAGTAATTAAGGAAATCATCTGCAAACATTTGGAAGATAATAAGGTGATAGGGAAACAGCCAGCATGGATTTGTAAAGAACAAATCATGTCAAACCAATCTGGTAGCTTTCTTTGATAGGATATTAAGTCTTGTAGCTAAGGGAGAAGCAGTTGATGTGGTATACCTAGACTTTAGTAAGGCATTTGATACGGTCTCACATCATCTTCTTATCAATAAACTAAGCAAATACAACTTAGATGGAGCTACTATAAGGTAGGTGCATAACTGGCTGCATAACCATTCCCAGAGAGTAGTTATTAATGGTTCACAATCCTGCTGGAAAGGACTAACAAGTGGGGTTCCACAGGGGTCTGTTTTGGGACAGGTTCTGTTCAATATCTTCATCAGCGATTTAGATATTGGCATAGAGAGTACGCTTATTAAGTTTGCAGATGATACCAACCTTGGAGGGGTTGCAACTGCTTTGAAAGATAGGGTCATAATTCAAAATGATCTGGACGAACTGGTGAAACAGGATGAAGTTTAGTATGGACATATGCAAAGTGCTCCACTTAGGAAGGAACAATCAGTTTCACACATACAGAATGGAAAGCGACTGTCTAGGAAGCAGAACGGCAGAAAGGGATCTAGGTGTTATAGTGGACCCCAAGCTAAATATGAGACAACAGTGTGACGCTGTTGCAAAAAAAGTCAAAATGATTCTTGGATGCATTAACAGGTGTGTTGTGGGCAAGACACGAGAAGTCATTCTTATGCTCTACTCTGTGCTGGTTAGGCCTCAGTTGGAGTATTGTGTCCAGTTCTGGGCACCGCATTTCAAGAAAGATGTGGAGAAATTGGAGAAGGTTCAGAGAAGAGCAACAAGAATGATTAACGGTCTAGAGAACATGACCTATGAAGGAAGACTGAAAGAATTGGGCTTGTTTAGTTTGGAAAACAGAAGATTGAGGGGACATGATAGCTGTTTTCAGGTATCTAAATGGGTGTCACAAGGAGGAGGGAGAAAACTTGTTCTTCCTGGCCTCTAAGAACAGAACAAGAAGCAATGGTCTTAAACTGCAGCAAGGGAGGTTTAGATTGTACATTAGGAAAAAGTTCCTAACTGTCAGGGTGGTTAAACACTGGAATGAATTGCCTAGGGTGGTTGTGAAATCTTCATCTCTGGAGATATTTAAGAGTAAGTTAGATAAATGTCTATCAGGGATGATCTAGACAGTATTTGGGCCTGACATGAGGGCAGGGGACTGGACTCGATGACCTCTTGGTCCCTTCCAGTCCTAGTATTTTATGATTCTGTGAGAAGTGTTCTTGGGGGTTCTCCACTACAGATGTGCCTGTGGCTGGGAATTTTTGGTAGCAGAGTCTGCCTGCACCTTGCAAATCTTCATGGCCCACACCAAGACTAGATGGGTCCTTGCATGTGAACCACCCTCAGTTCTTTCTCAGTTGCCTGCAACCTGTGATGGAGTCTACAACTGTGCCTGTTCTCTATGAGTATTTGGAATTTACTTTAATATCCAGTGTTTTTCATGGTTGAAATTTTCTTTCTTTCTTTCTTTCTTTCTTTCTTTCTTTCTTTCTTTCTTTCTTTCTTTCTTTCTTTCTCAAAAAAGTCAAATGTTTTTATATTTTTTGTTCATAGATCATTACTACTGAGGTTTCCCCCCCCTTTTAATAGAGGTCAATTTGTCAATAATTTGCTTGTGACTGCCAGGCTTCCTGGGATTAAAAAGATGCTTTTCTTGTCATGAAGCTGTTCCAGTCAGCAAGAGGCAATCTCACTACCTATTCTGTTCGGATGCTATCCATACTCCTCGTCAGTGCAAGCTCCACGCATTCTTCAAGGGGAGATAAGAGGGAAATCAAGTTTAGACACCTGATGATGAAGCAAGCCCTATGATCAGCTTCAGATTCTGGGACAGAGGATCCCCTTATATAGAGACCTCTCAGGACTATTAGTGCCCTGTCCACATTGACATCTTGGTCACTAGATGCTACTAGAAATATAAGTGGTACCACAGCACTGAAGACCTCAGCAAAGATAGTCTCGATGTCAGCTTCTAAGCAGAAGGAGAGGAGTAAATCTCCAAGAAAATCTCAGTCTCTGACACACAAGAAGAGTATGGAGACTTCAGGTCCCAAGGGGAGTTCCATGCAGGCTCTGAGTGGTATCAGTACCGCAAAAGCAAAGAGGAACCCGCCATCTAAGACAGACCCTGCACCAAGCTCAGGTACCCATACCTAGAGCAGTGAAGAGTTCTGAGTCCAGTCCTGAACAACGTACGGTTCTGGTAACAGAGAAGTCAGTGGTACCGAAGATCACTTGGGCACCTAAAACTCCAAAGAAACTGGAGCTAATTCACTCCCCTGCCAAGTGCTTGGTACCACCTGCATCAATTCGGAAGCCATCCTGCACAGGTTCTCGTTTGACTTGCTTTCTGACCTCATTGGTACCACAAGAATTTAGGTGTCCTAAGGACCTGATAGTATCTTCCGAGTCAGTGTCTCCTCTGTTAATTAGCACTGTGGTCCATCAGCTTCAGGTCTCTCTTGGTCACTATCCCCTCTGCCTCCTAGAATACCACCGTTACCTTTGTCTATCTTGCAAATGGACAAACTTCCTTCTGCTTTGGGAGTGTGTGGAGCAGGACTCTTTAGAATCTCAAGAATCAGTCCAGGTGTCCCCGTCTATTCCAGAAGATGGCACTTTCCTCTTATACTGACATACAACAGAAAGATAGACTCCAAAGGTGGGTCTAAACTACATGGATCCATCAATGGAGCCATGTAGATGAGGCTGATAGGCAGAGGGAAATGAAGCCGCGATTTAAATAATCACGGCTTCATTTAAATGGCTGCCGTGCTCTGCTGACCAGCTGATGATCAGCTGTTTGTTGGCAGATCGGGGCAGTCTGGACGCGCCGCAGTCGACAAGGAAGCCTTTGTCAACCGCGCAGGTACGCAGTTTACCTGCGCCGGTCGACAAAGGCCTCCTTGTCAACCGCGGCACGTCCAGACTGCTCCGATCTGCCGACAAACAGCTGATCATCAGCTGGTCGGCAGAGCGTGGCAGCTATTTAAATTTAAATGAAGCCGCAATTATTTAAATCGTGGCTTCATTTCCCTCTGCCGATCAGCCTCATCTACATGGCTCCCTTGATGGAGCCATGTAGTTTAGACACACCCCAAGTGACACCCACGTGGCAGGAACACAATGGATGCCTCCGTTTGGGCCCATGGGTGTCCTATCATGAATAATTTGTTTCTAAATCATTGCACCACTGGAGGAGCAGAGAAGGGCCCTCTTGCTTCAACCTCCTCCACTACCACCTGTGCTAGAGGAAGGGACTTGGGCGGGCCAAGAGGCAAGGGGAGATAAGAAGGTGATACCTCTTACAAATATTTCTTCCTTGTTGCCTGATGATGCCTCCACCACTTTCTATAGAAAATGACTCCAGACAGTTTTGGGAACTGATTAAATGAATCCGGCAGAGTGTATCTTCATTCCCAGCAGGTTTCTTGTTCTTACAAGTCTCATTTTAAGGATTCTGGACAGTCTTCAAGTAACAATAATGGTCTGGAACAGTTGGGTAGCGTGTCAGCTTGCATCGTTGTACTGCAGCATGCTAGACTGCATCTCAGAGGTGTAAAGGGATGGCGGTGTATGGTTTACAAACCAAGAAATCACAGTCTAGACCAATTACTGTCAGTTCCCTAGTGGGTTATACAGTTACGCAGCTGGTAGAAGGATGCAACCAAACACGGCTGTTGTTCCATTCTTCCAGAATCCCCCTACTGCAGTCAGAATGTCAGACACTTCACTTTTGGATTGCATACAGCGAGCTAACAGAATGGGAGTCCTTTTTAACCAGTACCAACTGGTTCTTCACTGGCTCCAGGTGTCCTGATTGGCCTTCTTAATTGGTTCAGGAAAATTCCTGATTGACTTCAGGTGTCTTAATTGACCTCTCTGCCCCAGTTGATTCTAGTAAGTTCCTGCTTGTTCTGGATTAGCCCAGGAAAAGAGACCTATATAATCTGGGGCTAATATACTTTCCTTCTACCACCCCCCTGTAACCATCTGGCCTGATCCTGTTACAATAGTACCAAAGATTTCAGAAGGCCTTGTAGACAACTTGTATCCATTACAGACAGAATCAAGGGTTTGGTTATTTCAAAACAGTGGTTATCAAAGTGGCTCTCTAGGTGTATTACTATCTGTTATGAAAAAACTCAGATTCAGCCCCCTTTGAGAGCGATAGTACGTCCCACTAGAGAGTTTCTCATTCTGTAGCTGGGTTTAAGGATGTCAGTCGCAGACATCTGTCAACAGTATCATGGTCCTTAGTGGTCCATGGTCTAATCACTCTGCCTTGGTATTTGCTGCAAGATCAGATGTGGCTCTCTCTTTCATATTGGATCCTGCTCTAAGCCTCCCACCTTCTAGAGGTGTACAGCTTTGAGGTGAAGCACCCACCAGGATGCTACTTGAAGCAGGAGGAGTGGTTACTCACCTTGTGCAGTAGCTGTAGTTCTTCGTGTGTGTCCCTATGGATGCTCCACTACCTGCCTGCCTTCTCTCCCCTCTGCTTTGGAATCTCCTTTGTGGGACATGTGGTGGTGAAGAAACTGAGGGTGGTTCATCCACACAGCCCCATATAGGCTTGTGAAGGGCACAGAGATGTGTGGGGCACGTGTGTGGAGCAAATAGGTGCTGCTGCTACAAATCTCTGATCAGACGCACAGTGGAGCACCCGTAGGGCTATACATCTGGAAGAACTGCAGCTGCTGCACCAGGTGAGTAATCTCTCCTCTGCGTTTCTTGACAGTTCATATCAGACCCCTGTTTATGCCTAGACCTTGCTCTTGAGATTGCAGGATAAGAGAGGTGCAATAGACTAGTGTATCTAAGGAGATGTTTACTTGTGATCAGTAATGTGCAAATGTAGCACTTCACTGCTTACTCTGCTTTTTATCTTAATGCTGCAGGCAGTAGGCAGTAGTAACAATGTGATTGGCACCAATATTCTCAGTGATGCAGGGTCAGGGTCCCTTGTTCTTCTCATCCGCTTACAGCTTTTGATCTTGCCCTGAACTTCATCCCTGACTTGCGCAGGCTTAAGCCCACAGAAGGTAATATTTAACGCGTCTCAACTCTGAACACGAAGGCGGTGTGATTCTTGCATAATCTACTTCTGCCTAAGGAGCTGTGCTTAAAGAAAACTCTAGCAATTAGTTATAATGTGCAAAACAGCTTAATAAATAAACATAACTGGCTAGCCAGTAGTACTGCAGAGAAGGAGCTGATGGTTATAGTGGATCACAAAATTATACATGAGCCAACAATGTGGTGCAGTTGTTTAAAAAAAAAAAGGCAAATATTCTGGTGTATGTTCCACCCAGTTGTGCACTGATGAGGTCTTAGCTGGAATACGGTGTCCAGTTCTCGGTGCCACATGTTAGGAAAGATGTGGACAAATGGAAGAGAGTCTAGAGGAGAGCAACAAAAATGAGGAAAAGGTTTAGAAAACCAAGGAAAGGTTAGACTCGGTATGTTTAGTATTGAGAAAAGAAGACTGGGAGAGGTCTGTTATAAAGAGGATCACCTGTTTTCCATGTCCACTGAAGGTTGGACAAGAAGCAATGGGCTTAATCTGCAGCATGGGAGATTTAGATTAGATATTAGCAAAAACAGTCCAACTACAAGGATATTAGATAGTCAAGGCGGGTAAGGGAATATCTTTCATTGGACCAAATTTTGTTGGAGAGAGAGACAAGCTTTCAAACCATACAGAACTCTTCTTTATTATTTGGGAGAGAGACTCCCAGCATCACGGCAAAATGCAAGTGGAACAGATGGTTCGGCATAAGTAGTGAACACTTTTTGTAAGGAACCATTCAGTGTCAAGTGGCCTGTTAACTAAAAGAGGAGGTCAATGGGTTACAGATTATCATGATAAATGGTAAATCCAGTGTCTTTCTTCAGTCTGTGTTTTTGAGGGACTAACAGAGTAATGAATTTAAGCTTTCAGGCCCATTTCTTGAGTGTTTTGCAGTGTTTCCCTTGGAGATGAGGACTTGATAAATTAGATTTTTTTTTTTTGACAAGTGTTCACTTTGGACTGACTGGGTGTTTTGTCTTTTATCCCTTTCCTATGTGAGTTCATTTGAGAGTGCAGTGATTGTCTGGTTTCACCCACTTCGCTGCTATTGGAGCATTTAGTGCTTGGGATGAGGCTCACCTCATGTTGAGATTGGCATGCATAGGTCCTGTGGATCTTGAAAGGTGTGTTGGGGGGACTGGTGTTGATCACCGTAGCAACAGAGGGACAGTAAAGCAACTGTCCAAAGGAGGCTGTGGAATCCCTGGTGGGTTTTGAGAACAGGTTACAGACACCTGTCAGGAATGATCTAGGTTGGGTTGGTCCTGATCAGTGTGGGGGCTGGATCTTTCGAGTTTCCTTCCAGCCCTCCACTTCTGCGATTCTATGATGAAGGATCTAAACTTTCCAAGTCTCTGTTGGAACCTCTCTGGCATTTTGATCAGTATTTCCATTCAGTGAATGGTGCTGTTGCCCTCTTCACAGGGGGCTACCGTCTTAGTGCTACCTCCCAGCCGGGGCCCAGCTGAGGATTCAAATGAAGGACTTGATCCTTCAGCCCTCACACAAGTAGATCCTGGGTATCTAATCCTGCAAAGTGCTTGGTTCCTCGTGATTCACTAAGGAGGCCCATCAGTTGGCCGGAGCTGATTGCTATATGAGAAGTCCCATTGAAGATAGTGGGATAACTTGTGTGAGGAATGGCTGCAGGACCAGTACCTAGGACTGAAAGGATCAATTTGACTTGCATCATTACATACTCTGGCAGTTAAGAGTTTGTTTTAATTTCTTCGTTTGCTTCTAACCTCTCCTTGGGGTGCATTCCTGCAGCCTATATTCACATGAGCATTCCCATTAAAATCGGCAGGATCACCCAAACTGTAGAAACCGTAGGGCTGCAAGAGACCTCCAGGGTGTTTGTCAATGACCACGGTAACCAGTCCCTGAGATTTCTTTAAGACAGGGTAGCAAGGCAGCAAGCCTTCTCTCAAAAAGGTTAAGAAACATTGATTCTAGTCAAGGAATAATAGCTACAGGATTGGGCCTTTTTCAGAAGGGTTGCTTGTCTTTATTTTATGGAACCTTTCCACAAAGCACAGCAGGTAGAAGTAAGAAAATATTTTGTAATATTAGAGTTTATCCTTTGAAAACTCAGCATGCTTTCTAGCTGGCACTCAGTCTGCCCTGTGTAAACAGTCAGCGCACAACCTATGCACCATATCATTCCCACTTAAGCTCTGCTCAGAGGACTTAATGCATAGGGCTGATACTTTGATATCTTCACAAGGGTGAATTTTGCTTTTTGTGAGAGATTCTTCAGAATTCCAGTGTTACCAAAAACATGCCCCATGATTCAGTCCACTTCTAAGCTGGTCTTACTGTTTGCTGACCTGCAAACACAGTATGTAGGCGGAGAATACAATTTTCCAATTTTTGACCAATTTTGATGCGCAGGCCTCTGACAAGGAAGGCAAAGGGGGCAGCTGCCCTGGGGCCTGGCAATTCAAAAGGGCCTGGGGCTCCTGGCCCCAGGGATGGGGAGCAGCACACTCTGGGCAGGGCTGAGAGCTGGCTGCCCCTGACCCCGCCCCTTCTGCCCAAGGCCCCGCCCTTTCCAGGAGCATGGGGCCAGCCCCCCCTCCATCTTGCCCAGAGGCCCATACAGGCTGTCGGCCTGCCTGCCTATGTAATTCTAACTCTGCTAATGCAGAGAATTCTAGTTGGGTGCAATGCACCTTAACATTTAGTGCAACAGCTAGATCATGACTACATGAGACATGGATACATGTTTTTTTCATCGTTTGCTTCAGTTACAAACAAAACACTAATCCTGTCAATCTATTTGTGTCTACCACCTCTATTTCTATCTAGCTCCTACCTTGGCATCTAAGCACTACGCAGTAATGGTACAAGGTTTGTTTTTCCTATACTGTAGTTGGGGAAAGATTCCAGATGATAAAGCATTCTTCCTTTTTTCTCCTGCCCTCTGGGCAATATTTACAAACTTCGGCGCCTTATGCTAAACTAAATCTATAGACACACACCTAAATCAAAGTAGCCTGATTTTTCTAGGGGTTATGACTCCTAATTTTAGGTACCCAAAATTGAAAGTGTGGGCCAGTTTTTTAATACCGCCTCCATGTGTTACAGCTACAGATCTTCTGAGCAAGGCGAGACGGATAGAACTCTGTTCAGAGTACGTCAGTATTGCTGATTAATAAGCCACAAGTACTTCAGCAAGATGAGGTTTAGCCCATAGCCACTGTAAATTTTGCATGTTGCTTCTGCAGGTCTCCTAGCCCCAGCTGGCATTCAGAGGAGCAGGCGTCAAAGCTAGGTCACCTTGCATGGCAGATCATAGCAGAACCAGGCCAGCAGGCAGCCTTGTAGGTGGGCTGTTGATTAACTCAGTACCAGTTCCATTTCTTGGTAGGTAAAGGTGTCCATATGCTTAGGGGAAGGGAGCTATGGTGACTTATCATTTGCTACACCTGAGGGGCTTCTCTGTGCCAACAGAACTTCAAAGCTTTAAACAGGGCCGGAACCAGAGCAAAGAGCAGAACTCTCAGTGCAGTTGGTCCTGTGCACCCAACATATTAAGCAACCCTGAGACAATTCATCCTTTCTCTGTTGCCACATTTCCTATGAAGCTCTGACATCCCCATCTAATGCCATGGCACTCCTTTCCCCACCTCCAACAGGGTTCCGCACAGCAGGTGACTTGCTTGGGATAGCTAGTACATTAAGCAGAAGGAAAATATATTTAAATATACTTAATGGCTGCATCTACATGCAAACATATCCATTGTTATATATATTTCTCCTGCAGTATTCCACTGGACTTTCCCCAAGCTCTGCGGGAGCACTGTGATCAGATGTAGTGGGTTTAGCCATTACCATAGAAGCTGTAGTACTTTACAGGGATTCCTTTCCAGTTTGGTCTGTTCCAGTCTGCTTTCCAAATTCATCTGGATTCCTCATTCCCTCCAGCCAATGTTCAGTCTTCAGATTTCTTCCTTAAAATCAAACATTCATTTTTCTCAGATGTTCCTCTTTCTGGGCTATTATTTATGCTTCTTCGTAGTCCTGAGGCCTCTTCCAACTTTTATGAAAGACAATGCGAAGACACTCCCACTGATTTTAACGTGTGTTTTAATCAGGCCTCAACTCATGCCAAGTTCAGGATGAGTTGTGCTTCACTGTGTGCATTACTTCGGCTCTGGCCATTTGCCACCTTTAATGTTGTAGTTTTAATTTTAAACCGTGTACTTAATATTGTAGCAAACCCTATCGTATGTGAGTTTGTATATAGGCTGTTTTTCCAGATCTGGTGCACCTTCTTAAAGAGAGAATGTGAATTTCATATATTGTTTGAGGTGGGGAAACCTTTAATAATGGAGCTACATTTCTCCTATACAAGGGTCTTCTGGGCTAAAGTTGGTGTTTCCTGAGAAGCCTCTGGCCAATTTACACTCAGATGCTCAGTTGGAAACAAGAAGAGAGCGTGCTATTTTTTATGAGTATCTCGTATATTGCACATGTCTTGCAAGTTTCACAGAGCCAAATATGACTTATTTATTTTTTCATTGCCTTGATTCCACAAAGGCTTACATCCAGGACACAGACCCATAAGAAGGTGTGAGAGTAAAATAAGCCAAAAAGCAGAAATAAAAGGCTCTGCCAGTTTAATTATTTGGCCTTTTCATTGTAAAAACCTTGCTCTGAGTGGAGTAATAATTATTTCATGTGTGGAATTTGGGTTCAACCTGAGAGAGATCCCGAATAATGATGGAGACCCGACCAGTATTGGCCTTTATATTCTTTGGAAGCAGTAATTAACTGGTGAGGTACCTGTTCTGGCAAAACTCTAATTGAAATCAATGGGAGCTTTGCCAAAGTAATAAGTGAAGGGTGCCGCCCACAGATCTGCAGACTACCACAATGAACTGGGAGAAAGTCCTATGGAAGTAACAGGAAAGGATTCTTTTTCTTAACAATCCTATGGCCATGTGATAGAGAATTGCATCCCTGCTCTAAAATCATGTCAGACAATTAAAGAACTTTACAGGAAGGATATCCTCCATTATTAAATGGTTTAGGTTTTTAGAGGGAAATTCTATGAAACCCTATTGGTTTCATCCCTGTTACATTCTATCGGACTTTTTCTTAAAGACAAAGCCAACAAGATACACAAATCATTACTACTGCTGAAGCAGTCTTCCGAATTGCATCAGTGAAGTTCACCTGCAGCAAAGTCTGTTTCAAAAGGCAAAGATGGGACATTTGTTTGTTTCTGTTATTAAAATGAATGTACAGTCAGACCTGCTTTTCTGTCTTTTACATTGTTCTGGATTTCCCTTCTCATATCTCCCAATGTTAGCTTCCGAGTAGTTTTTTAATTAATTTTCCAAACCAGTGTTATTTAAAGTTATCGTATTTGCAACCTCACTAATTATACAGCACTGTAGTAGCAAAGTATAATTTTCAAGGATTGGATTATTTTTATACTTGCATCCAGTATAATTAAGTCTGGCGTTCTAGTCAGCATCATAAAAGAATACAATAAAACTATTAATGTTATAACTCTGGTCTTGAATTGTATATTTATTAGTAATGAACAGTCAATGAATAGAATACACACATCAAATGTCTAATGCTCACTCCTCCCAATAAAGCAGATGGATGTCTCCCAATGAGCAATAAGGATCAGACTTCACCTGGAGAGCTGGCTTCCATACAGCCTAGTCATACAGGGGTTAAAAAACCTAGCAGATTTGGTCTTGAGCTGTAGCCCAGAGTTAAGTCCCTACCAGCTTGTTTCTTCTGTGTGTCTTCCTCACCCACATGAGAGCCAGGATGGAGGGGAGTGAGCAAATGGAAACAGTCAAACTGCCTGACTGTTCGGCTTCTTTCCCTAGATGGGGGTAGCGACATAGGCAGAACGGACAGCAAGCCAGCATTGTCTGCTCGAGCTGGGCAAGGGTCGGCTGTTTGTTAGCACGCAAATGGCTCCACACAGCCAATGCTCATTTCACATCTGCTGTACAGGGATATAAAATCCCATTTAATTGGTTAATCATTTAAACATGTTGTTTAACTCATGGAAGGAGGTTCCTCCTCACAGAAGGCAGGGGCTGCTCCAGCCTTCACCATTAACCTTATCTGATAAGCCTCATCCATTAAGGGTGAGGTTTAATGGTTAACCATTCACATCCCTACTGCTGTAACTCTTTCCAGCCCTGCCACGACTTCCCTGGGAGAGTAGGGGGCTACACCCCCTGTTCACAGGAACCGCTGCTTCTCAGGCAGTCATCACACTGAGGTCTTCCTGATCTGATCCTTCTGAAGCACTAGACCTTCTTTCGCTGCTGCCTCTAGTCTTGCCCAAATTTCCTTTCTCTTGCTCTTTCTCTGAGCTGCCTATCGCTTCCCTCTTCTCCCCCGTCAGCCTGCATACCGCCCAGTGTACCAAAACTGCCCTGCACTTTGTGCTGGAACACCCAGCTTTCCTACTGCCTGCGAGCTCCCGGCAGAGACTCCTGCTGTGTCGCCATTTGCTGATCACCCTGTCCAGCTTTCCAGCCCATTAATGCGCCCTAGCAACTGTACCCTTTCTACACTGAGCTCTGCAAAAGACCTCGAGCTCTCAGTCACCTTCAGGTGCCACACAACACATAGGCACCTTCCCAGGTTTCTCTGATCCCACAGTTCCTGCCTTCAAGCTTGGTGGGTGTTGCCTCCTGTGAATAAGAGTGAGGTATGTCCCTCTCCATGACCCTCTCTGGCCAAGCTGCTTCACCTTTCTCTGTAATCTCTGCTCTAATACATTGCCACAAACCAACTACCACAGGTGCGCCTTTTATCTCCTTACGCTTTTCCTGGCTTTTGCACAGAGAGCCAGTTGAGTTACTCAAAAAATGTCCCCGTTTATAAACAGAGCTGCCTCAATGTATTTCAACCAATAACTACAGCGGCAAGGCCAAAGGGATGGTAGCCACTGCTGAATGCTCTGAATTCCCGATGCAATCATTTTCCCCCCAAAAATACTACAATCTCCTCAACAATGAAAACACTTCTAAGCTAAGGACTCCACTTCTAAGTAGTGGAGTCAATCCCCTCTCCCCCACCACCTAGATTTTCTCTTTCCCTTTATTGATTGCTATGCATGTATTCCTCTCTTGTCCCTTATAATCCCCAAAAGTATTAAGTTAGTAGAGAGTTGGGGTATGTCCCTCTTCACTTATTACCTCAAGCTTGGTTCACAGAGTAAGTGGACACAGAGTAAATCCTGATAGTCTTACCTGACAGCCATTAAGGGGCACAGTCTGGAGGATCTGTTGGACCTTTCAACTATTACAGTCACCACCACAGTTATGCTCGGTATTATATTGTTCCTTATGTAACCCCCTTTTTCCTCCCCGGGTTACTGGGGAGCAGGTCACACTCACAGGTGTGCCTGGGCGCCAGATGTTTTAACCTAAAAGAGATCCTGAGCACCCCAGTGGTGATGGTGGTTAGTTGGGGAAAGCCCTATCCACCCCCCTTGCTGCAGTCCCTTGCTGGCAATGAATGTAAACTGGCGGTGCCTCCACCTGGCTGGCCTTGTACACACACTGGTGCCTTGAGAGCCTCCAGGAACATACTCATTCCAACATAAAGCTGGATCTAATAGAATACTTTAAAATAAATAATCTTTACTTAAATAAACAGGGATGAACAGATTAGCAAGGAATAGCATTAACAAAACACATAACAATAACTGAAGCTTATATAGCTAGACAACAGTGACCCCACCCCAGAGTGTGCACACCCCTAGACTCAGTCCCAGACACTTGCTTGCATTGGCGCGCTGATGTTGCAGCTGTAGTGAGGATTTGGTCCCGGCTAAACAGCAGCTCTGTCCCAGGCAGCACTCTTCCACCAAGGCCCAAAATTACTGCCTCATGCGGTGCCTATCGGAAGCAGCTTGCTAACTCCCAGTTCCAACAGGCATCTAGTAGCTGCATCCAAGAGCCCCTGCACTGGGTCAATGTCCTTGGCAGCAGCCTGGCTCTCCCTCCGGTTCCAAACTCCAAGGCAGAGTCCCAGACTGCTAGGCCTCATTCCTCAAGCACATGGAGAGAGCAGTCCTCTCTCCCCCCAGAGACCTCCCTTCCTGTTTTTTTCCAAGGGCTCATGGGAATTGTAGTCTGGACTGTAGCACACAGGGTCTTTTCAGAATAAAACAGAGGCCCCTTTAGTAAGGGGACTACACTTACAAAAGAAAATTGTCTTCCCCTGCCATCACTAAGTATGGATTGCAGAGGTGTCTGTGCAACCACTTATTTCTTATTCGGGAACCTTGTCTTTATTCTGCTCCTGTTCCGTTGGATGGTGTTTCTAATGCCTACTCTAACAAGAAGACCCTGATGTAACTCATTTAACTAGCAAGCAACACAGTTCAACGTCCTTACCAATTATTACTCAAAACAGTGATCACTCAGTCTCCTTTCCTGCAGTCCCTGCCGAGAATGTGCTGCAATTCTCCCTATAATTATATAGGCTTAGCAAGAAAAATGAAGAACTACCACATGAGGAACATCAGGAGCAGCCTAACAAAGCCAAGAAGCAACCAAAGAGGGAAGTAGCATGCTACTGCGGCAAGCAGGCCTTTAAACATTAACCGCAGACTGAATATGATTTTTCCCTTTGTGTCTTCTAGAGAGGAGATGTCCTGACCTGCTGTAGGAGGGGTTGCTATGTGCCTCTCAGGTCTCACCCAGAGAGGTCTGTTGCTTATTGATTGTTGTGATTAAGGTATTGATTTAGTTTGCCTAATGAGCACTCTGTAATTTCGCAGCTTCTTGTCCCAAGATCAGGCCCAGTATGTTCAGAATTACTGCTTTGATTGTCATTGCCACACACTATGGGACTATCAGACCCAGGGAAGACCCTCTGGAATGGTGAAAGTTTTCAGATTCCAATGATTAGTGCAATAAGGAACGCAACCCAAACAAGTAAGGTGATGTAATGTAACGCTGTCAACACCATACCAGATCTAGACTCACTGTGTCCATGGGGAGAGCTATAAAGGGTTGATCTAGAGCCTGGTACAACTCCGGCATGCTGATGAAGAACTCCAATGGCTGTAGCTAGGATCATATGTTGCATAGGCCTCAATTTCCTTCATGCATATGTCTGCATAGCTCTTCCTGCCTTTCCTATTTCTTCACTTCCTCATCCTAATAATATTGGGCTGCCTGAATCGCCTAGGTTAGTATATTAATTAGACAAAGTCCAGTAATATATACATCAATTGGATTCCTATGGTTAGCTGTGGTTGAGCATCTGCTAACATTTCCCTCCAAAAATACTATGACTGGGTACGTCTACGTCTACACTACAACGTTAATTCGAACTAACTTAGTTTGAATTAGTTAATTCGAACTAAGCTAATTCGAACTAACGGATCTAGACTAAAAAACTAGTTCGAATTAGCGTTTTGCTAATTCGAACTAGCATGTCCACATTAAGTGGACCCTGAACCAGGCTTAAGGATGGCCGGAAACAGTGCCAGCAGGGCATCAGAGGAGGACTTAGAGCGTGGAGATGCTGTCTCAGGCTAGCCGAGGGCTGCGCTTAAAGGGTCCTGACCCCCACCCCAGACAGACAGTTCTCAGGGGTGCCCCGCTTGAAAACCAGTCCTGGCTTGGAGTGCCCTGAGTGCCCACACTGGGCACATCACAGCACTCGGCCATCAGCCCGGCTGCACTTGCCGCAGGCTGCCATCTTGGGAGAGGAGGCAATCGGGGGGCTGCAGGAGAGGTTCCACCCCAAAAGTCCACAGAGCCAGCCCAGTCCTCCCCATCGGGGACTCGTATCCCATTCCTCCCTCACCTCCTTCCACTTACCCTTCCCTAACCCCTTTTCTTGATGTACAAAATAAAGGACAATTGTGTTCAAAAATGGAATCTGTCTTTATTGAACAAAACTGAGGGAGACTGGGAAAAGGAGGTGGGAGAGGGGAAGAGAGAGGCTGGGAGAGGGGAGGGCAACTAAAATGATCAGGGGTTGGGAACAGGTCCCATATGAAGAGAGGCTAAAGAGACTGGGACTTTTCAGCTTAGAAAAGAAGAGACGGAGGGGGGACAGGATAGAGGTCTCTAAAAGTAGGAGTTGGGTGGAGAGGGTACATACAGAAAAGTTCTTCATTAGTTCCCATAAAGAAGGACTAGAGGACACCAAAGGAAAGGAATGGGTAGCAGGCTTCAAACTAGTAACAGAAAGTTGTTCTTCACAAAGCAAAGAGTCAACCTGTGGAACTCCTTGCTGCAGGAGGCTGTGAAGGCTAGAACTAGAACAGAGTTTAAAGGGAAGTGAGATCAATTCATGGAGGTTGGGTCCATGGAGTGGTATTAGCCAGGGGGTAGGAGTGGTGTCCCTACCCAAGGTTTGTGGAAGGCTGGAGAGGGATGGCACGAGACAAATGGCTTGGTCACTGTCTTCGGTCCATCCCTTCCAGGGTCCCTAGGGTTGGCCGCTGTCGGCAGACAGTCTACTGGGCTAGATGGACCTTTGGTCTGACCCAGGACGGCCATTGTAAGCTCAGGGTCGGGGGTCTCAGTGGACCCCCTTGATTTTCATGCACACCTGCTCCTGGGTGGCCAGGCTGGCAGCTCTCCTGCCCAAGCCGACCACTTTCCTGTGCCTAGTGCGGAGATCGTGGACGAGGTCCACGATGTCTGCACTAGGCCAGGAGGGTGCCTGCCTCTTGCGGTCCCGGGCAAGCTCCCGGGAGCCGCCAGCCTGGTTCCGGGAAGAGGGGGAGGGCTGGGGGCATCGGGTGGGTGGCTCGAGCCGTGCCAGGTGCAGGGTCTGCTGGCTGGGTGCTGGCAGGCTTGCACCTGGCACGGGCACCATAGCCAGCCCGTGCCCCTTTAAGGGGTCCGGGGCCGGGAGGGGGGCAGACGAGTTTCCCTGGTGTTGGCCAGAGTGGCCACCAGGGAAACCTGGGGAGGGCTAGCCTCCCACTAGTTCGAATTAAGGGTCTACACGGCCCTTAATTCGAACTAGTAAGTTCGAACCAGGCTTAATCCTCATGGAATGAGGATTACCTAGTTCGAACTAAGCGCTCCGTTAGTTCGAATTAAATTCAAACTAACGGAGCGCTAGTGTAGCGCCTATGAAAGTTAGTTCGAACTAACATCCGTTAGTTCGAACTAACTTTGTAGTGTAGACATACCCACTGGTACAGACTGCCTTCATACAACTACTTACCAGCAGTTTGCCACACTTGTGATTATTACAAATCAATAAACAAAACCTTGTGCCACCTGGAAATGTAAAGTCACTGACAGTTGCTTACATATTCTAATTTATTGAGCAACTCCTCCTGCTCAGACTATTAGACCCTATGCTAACTGCTTAAGCTGTTCTTACAGATTTAGGCCTATGGGTGTCTTGCATTCCTGCTATCAATTCCTTATCCCATAATCTTACAATCAGTGCTATAATTATTATATGGCCTACAAGAGCAGAACTGAAATCTTGGAATACAGATGAACTATGAAAATCTTCATTGACTATTCACGTTCAAGAGAGGTTTGGCTACTAAAAATGATAGAAATCCAGCTGTATCAAAGCCTACAGAAAATCACTACTTGAATCCAGGTGGCATCACATGCACCTTTACATTTGTTCAGCCAAAGTGAACACCCATGCTGCTATGGAATAAAAGTGACCTGAAAGAGCAATCTACTTGGGAGCTGTTGTAAACTGTGATGAGTACAACTTAATAACTCCTGTGGCTGGTGCTAAAAATAGTATGTTTCATAATAAAATATCATTTTTGTTCACCCACCCTAGCTGGCCTTTGACCCACATAAATTGGATTTCACTTTCAGGAAGTAATGTAAATTTAATAAGGAGCATGACTTTTCTACTGCTCAAGGGAGTGGTAGTTTCCAACATTTACCACTTCCCGCTGCAATTCAGTACAGCAGCTTGACACATGCACGAGCATTGTGCATTGGTTTGCCTAATCATGGGAATTTCTTTCCTACACGTCAAGGTCCTGCTGCATCAAATGTACTTAACTGTTTTACAGCTATTGCGGATTCATAGGACTTCTAAACATCAGGCCGACAGCTACCAACCAGTACTATGCTTGCAATGCACCGTGCATGCACATATATTGGTTACTAATGTACAAACAAGCACACCACTTGTACTTTCCCTGAGGAAGTCTCACCATTACTTTGTGGGTGCATCTAGACTGGCAAGATTTTGCGCAAAAATTTGTCAGCTGTCTACACTGGCCGCTTGAATTTGCGCAAGAGCACTGACTTTGTAATGTACAAAATCAGTGCTTCTTGTGCAAATACTTTCACACTCCCTCTCAGGAAAAAGCCCTCTTGCACAAGAATACTTGCGCAAGAGGGTCAGTGTAGACAGGGAAGAACTGTTTTGCGCAAAAAAAGCCCTGATGGCTAAAATAGCGATTGGGGCTTTCTTGCGAAAAATCGCGTCTTAACTGGCCACGGATGCTTTTGCACAAAAGTACTTTTTGCGCAAAAGCATCCGTGCCAATCTAGACACACTTTTGCAGAAATACTTTTAACAGAAAAACGTTTCCGTTAAAAGTATTTCCGCAAAATCATGCCAGTCTAGACGCAGCCTGTCAGTCTGTACCGATGTAGGGCTAGTGTGACCACTACCTTCATGTACTGGGGTCACACTTCCCAGCGGAGTTTTAAAGAGTTGTCTTGAAAAGCAGCCAATAGGAAAGAGGCTGTGAGGAGCAGCCAGTCAGAGCTTCTGGGCAGAGCAGGCTCTGTAGCTGCCTGGAGTCTGAGGAGGTAAGACTATGTTTGGAGTAGGCAGCAACCATGCAGCACCTTTGACAGAGCAGTGCAGGCAGGAACTCAGGGAGAAGAGCAGGAGTTCAGGATGGGCTACTGAGACTGAGGAGGGTGCTGTGGCTGCAGAGACATGGCCTTAAGGAAATACACTGATATTAGGGACAAAGGGGCACAGCAGGACGATGCAATCCACAGGGTCTCTGGGCTGGAATGTTGAGTAAGGGCCAGGCTCACCTTTGGGGAAATGGCAGGATAATTCACTGCAGCTGCTTCTGGGGAAGTGGCTGGACTAGGAGCTAAACTCCCCTGCAAGGAAAGGGAACAAGATCAGTGACATAGCTGGAGTGCAGAGCTGCAAAGAGGACACTGCTGTCCCTGATGCTGCGGGAGGATCTGCAGGCAGACTGCAGAGGAGGAGGAGGAGTGTGGTGCAGATCATGGATGGAGGCATTAGCTTTGGACTAATCCCACACTGAGCGGGAGGAGGCACTGGCCTGTCAGTGAGTGACATGCTTTGTAACAATGTGATAGAGCATGTGGGCACACAGTCACCCCTGATCCAAGGGGAGGATAGAGAGAGGACGGTGGGGACCATTGCCTGTCACATGGATTTGAAAGACAGTGAAGGTGGAGAGACAATACAACCGCAATACCTGGAAATATGCGTTGCCGAGGGCTCATGCATCCGCCTAGGCCAGATTCCAGGGTTGCTGCCCTTTCAGAAAGATGCTAACAAGCAGCAATGGTGACTTCAGGCCCTGCTGCAGCAGGTACTTAAACCCAACTGAGACTATGGGAGGCCGAGGAGTTTGCAGGCCTATATGACCTAGTAGCTGAGTAATAGCTGAGTATATTCAGGCTTCTGTGGGAAGTGGTTACTAGAGGCTGCAGAGAGTGAGAGGGGAAGCAGGGCTAGGAGCCTGGTGGCTGGGGTGGGACTGTGTTTTACCTGTGGGCAACAAGTATATTGGGAGGGAGAATGCCTCTACTGGGATGGGATACAGAAACCTCACCCGGAGAACTGGGAGAAGACAGACCCGCAGGAGAGTCCCACCTGTGAAGAGAACAGGAAGGATATGGGCATGTTGGGTCTTTGGACAATAGGGGCACCTGCAGGTGGAATGCCCATACATGAGCTCCTGGGTGAAGGCTAGTCCAGGGACAGGGGCTGATAAGGAAAAGACAGTGGTAGGCTCATAGCTAAGGGAAGGGAAAGGTCCTGCTTTCAGTGCCATGAGGAGGACCATATAAAAAGTCATTGCCCCCTTGGGAGAAGATGGGGGGTAGGAAAGGGATGCCCAGGAACCAGGCTATATCATGGCATGTCTACACCAGGGAGTTATTTTGAAATAAGATGAGTGTCCACACTACCAAGCCTGTTATTTTGAAATAACAACAACTGCTTGCAAAGAGGAAAAAGCTTATTTCAAAATAGTTATTGCGGGAGTTATTTCGAAATAACCTGATTGTGTAGATGTAACCCCGGAGACTGCCAGGAGCAATGTAGCAGTGAGAACCATGTGCCTGGCAGGGAACTATCTCCCATACCTAGCAATGCTGGTAAGGAGGTGGTAGATAAGGTGTCTGGGCCAGAGAAGAGACAGGCAGACAGAGTTACCCACTCTGAAACAGAACAGGCTGCAGTTGGGATTCAGACCAGCCCTGGAGGAGAGAGGCTGATTGTCCTGTTTCAGGTCATCCAGTAGGAGGAGCAGAGGGGTCAGTCTTTTTAGATACCTGGAGATAGGTATATCTCCATATCTAAACAGAGAGTCAGTGGTATAATGAGCATGACATGAATTTTGGCATAGAAGGATACAGCTTGCTGAGCAAGGCCAGGCAGGATGTCTACACGGCACCCTTAGCTCAAAATAAGCTATTCAATTTGAGCTACACAAATTGCTTGCCTTATTTTGTTCTTATTTCAAAATAGAGCATTATTCTGACAAGTCCCTTAATCCTTGTGGAATGAGGTTTACTGGGACATCGGAATAGCACGCCTGTTATTTCAAAAGATATTTTGAAATAACAGGGGACTGTCAAGATGTGGAAAATGCTATTTCAGGATACCAGAAGTATCCCGAAATAGCACCGCAGTGTAGATATAACCCCAGAGAAAAAAGGAAGGAGGTGTTTCCTTACATTAAGAATATATACTCTTGGACTGAGGTTGAGATGGAAGTAGGAGATAAACTTGTTGAAAGTGTTTGAGCAAGAACTAAAAGGGGCAAAAAAATGAGGGTGATGTTATGGCAGAAGTCTACTGCAAACCTAACCAGGAAGAAGAGTTGGAGGAGGCTTTTTTAAACCACTAACAACTTCATTCAAAGCACAGGACTTAGTGGTGCTAGAAGACTTCAAGTGCCCAGACAACATCTGTTGGGGAAAATAACACAGGAGGGCACAGTTTATCAAGCAAGTTCTTGAATGCACATGAGACAATTTTTTATTTTAGAAAGTGAAAAAAGCATCTTGTCAGGAAGCTACTCTGGATGTGAGTTTTGGCAAATAGGGAGTAACTCATTGAGAATTTGGAGGTGGAAGGCAGCTTGGGAGAAAGTGATCATGAAATGATAGAGTTCGTGTTTCTAAGGAATGGTAGGAGGGAGAACAGCAAAATACAGACAGTGAATTTCAAAAAGGCAGACTTTAGCAAATTCAGGGAGTTGGTGGTAAGGTCCCATGGAAAGCAAGTCCCTGGGGAAAAACAGTTCAAGAGAGTTGGCAGTTTTTCAAAGAGACATTATTAAGGGCACAAGAGAAACTATCCCATTGCATAGGAATTATGGCAAGAGACCCCCCCCCCCCCCAGCTTAATAAGGAGATCTTCAATGATCTCAAACAAAAAAAGAGTCCTACACAAAGTAGAAAATAGGTCAAATAACAAAGGATGAATGGAACCAAATACAGGAATGTACGAACAAAATTAGAAAGCCAAGGCACAAAATGAGATCAGACGAGAGTGGATAACAAGAAAACATTCTACAAATGCATTAGAACAAAGTGCAAGGCCCAGGGTAGGACCGTAGCTCAATGGGAAGAGGGGGAATATTAACCGAAAATATGGAAATGGCGGAAAGGCTTAATGACTTCTTTGTTTCAGTTTTCACCAGGAAGATTGGTGGTGATTTGTCGTCTAACATAGTGAGTGCCAGTAAAAATGATATAGCATCAGAGGCTAAAATAGGAAAGGAACAAGTTAAAACTTAATTTAAAAATGAGTTGTCTTCAAGTCATATGGGCTAGATGAAATGCATTCTAGAATACTCAAGGAGCTGACTGAGAAGATCTCTGAGCCCTTAGTTATTATATTTGAAAAGTCATAGAAGATGAGAAAGATTCCAGAAGACTAGAAAAGGGTAAATATAGTGTCTGTTGATAAAAAAAAGGAACTATGGACAACCGATGGAATTGTAGGCTATTCAGCTTAACTTCCATAACTGCCAAAGGATGTGGTGAAGGCTAGGACTTTAACAGAATTTAAAAAATAGCTAGATACGTTCATGGAGGGATTCGTAGCTATTAGTCAGGATGGGTAGAAATGGTGTCCCTAGCCACTGTTTGTCTGGAAATGGGTGACAAGAGCGGGATCACGTGAGGATTACCTGTCGAGTTCACTCCCTCTCATGCATCCGGCATTGGCCACTGTCTGACCCAGTATGGCCGTTCTTATGTGCTTATGTTCTTAACTGGAAAGTTAGTGGAGCAAATGATTAAGCAATCCATTTGTAAACATCTAGAAGATAATCAGGTGATTAGGAGTAGACAGCATGGAATTGTGTCAAACCAACCTGATCGCTTGCTTGAACAAGGTAACAAGCCTTGCGGAAATGGAGGAAGTGGTAGATGTGGCGTATCATGACTTTAGTAAAGCTTTTGTGATAGTGTCCCCCATGACCATCTCATAAACAAACGAGAACATGCAACCTCGATGGAATTACTGCATGTTGGGCCCAAAACTGATAGGAAAATTGTTCCCAAAGAATAGTTATCAATGGTTCACAATCATATACTGGAAGGACATATTGAGTGGGGTCTTGTAGGAATCAATTCTGGGTCCAGTTCTGTTCAATATCTTCATCTATTATTTAGATAAAGACATAGGGCAGTGGTGGGCAAATACTGGCCCATGGGTTTGATCTGGTTTGCCAGGGTTAGCCCCGTGCAGGTCAATACCACTGTGTTCACCTGTGCTGCCACAGATATGAATGATTCCAGTTCCCATTGGCTGTGGATTGCCATTCCCAGCCAATGGGAGCTGCAGAATGCCCCAGTCATGCTGCTTCCCACATCTCCCATTGGCTGAGATCAGTAATCCATGGTCAATGGGTGCTTTGAGCATCCATACCTGTGGAGATGCAGGTAAATATAGTGGGAGTGGCCCACTAGGATCTAACCCTGGCAAACTGCCGCTGGCTTATTGCACCTCTCTGGTGCTTATAAAGTTTGTGGATGATACCAAGCGAGGAGGGGTTGCAAGTGCTTTACAAGATAGGATTAAAATTCAAAATTATCTGGGCAAACTGGAGAAAAAGTGTGAAGTGAATAGGATGAAATTCAATTAGGACAAATGCAAGTACTCCATTTAAAAAGGAACAATCAGTTGCACACATACAAAATGGGAAATGACTGCCTAGGGAGAAGTACTATGGGAAGGGGTCTGGGAGTTATAAGGGACCACAAGCTAAATGAGTAAACAGTATAGTGCCATTGCAAAAAAAAAAAAAAAAAAAAACCAACATCATGTATTAGCAGGAGTGTGATAAAAAAGACATGAGACGTTGGGGCTCAGCTGGAGTATTGTGTCCAGGTTTGGGTGCTACATTTCAGGAAAGATGTGGACAAATTAGAGAAAGTCCAGAGAAAAGCAACAAACATGATTAAAAGTCTAGAAAACATGGCCTATTAGAGAAAATTGAAAAAACTGGGTTTGTTTAATCTGAAGCAAAGAAGACTGAGTGAAAACATGACAATTTTCAAGTACATAAAGGGTTGTTACAAGGAGGAAGGAGACAATTTGTTCTTCTTAACCTCTGAGGATAGGCCAAGAAGCAGTGGGCTCCAATTGCAGCAAGGGAGAATAAGGAAAAACTTCCTAACTGTCAGGGTGGTTAAACACTGGAATAAATTGCCTATGGAAGTTGTGGAATTGCCTTCATTGGCGATTTTTAAGAGCAGGTTAGATCAACAGCTCTCAAGAATGGACTAGATGGTTCTTGTCCCTGCCATGAGTGCGGAGGCCTGGACTAGATGATCTGTCAAATTCCTTTTGAGTCTTATGAGTCTATTAGTCTAATACCCCCACACTCGTAGGGTGAGTGACTTGTCTTAAGGGGGAGATATATGACACTGTCCAGTAAGGGATTACCAGAGTCAGAGAGAGGTGACAAGAAAACCAGCCAATGGGAGAATCTCAGCTCCTCATAACTCATCAGGATCCAGAAGGCCCATATAAAAGACACCTCAGAACAGAGCAGGGTCAGTAGCTTCCTAGAACTTGAGGAAGGAACACTGTGTCTAGAATAGGCTGTTACACCTTGGACAGCCATGCAGGCAGGAACTTGGGGAGAAGAGTAGGAGCCCTGGATGGGCTACTGAGACTGAGGAGGGTGCTATGACTGTGGGGATGTGGCCTCAGGGAAATACGTAGATAGTAGAGACAAAGTGTCAGTCGGGTGATGAGTGACGTGCTCTGTGACACCTCTATAGAGCAAAAGTCAGTGATTCATACACAAACAGACTTCCTCAAGATGTGATTGCATTAAATGAACGTTAACTTTTATGTCTAAAATAATGTGCTAAATGTCCTTCTCCCCTCCAGGCTTTGATATTCATTTACCACTGAAATAAACTGTAATTTACCTTATAAAAGTATTCAAGGCCAGATATTCAGCTGCTATGCGTTTGTACAGCCAGCAAAGTTACACCAATTTATGCCACTAAGGATCTGCGCTCAGTTGTTCATAATCTTCCTAGGCTATGTCTAGACTGCAGGCTTCTTTCAAAAGATGCTCTTTCGAAAGCATCTTTCGAAAGAGCATCTTTCGAAAGATCGCGTCTAGACTGCAGGCGGATCTTTCGAAATAAAAATCCGCTTTTTCGAAAGAGAGCACCCAGCGAGTCTGGATGCTCTCTTTCGAAGACGGCCTCTTTACATTGAAGAACGCCTTCCTTCGAAAGAGGAACTTTCGAAGGAAGGCGTTCTTCCTCGTGAAACGAGGTTTACCGCCATCGACAGAAAAGCCGCTTTCTTTCGAAATAATTTCGAAAGAACGCGGCTTGAGTCTGGACGCAGGGGAAGTTTTTTCGGGAAAAGGCTACTTTTCCCGAAAAAACCCCTGAGTCTGGACACGGTCCTACTGTGCAGTCCTCTTGGGTGCCCTGCGTCCTGTTTCAAAGGTTGTATTGTGTCAAATACCAGACGTCTCATTGCATTGGATGGTATTTGTGAAATGCAGTCTGAGATCTCTTTGGTGAACTAGGAAATGCCAGAAGCATTCTACACTGGGGTGGGGAAACAGTGATAAAAATAATCCCTTAAGATTAACCCCTCTTCTGAGTGCCCTCCAGAGCCTGGTGAGTAAAGGTTTTTCATACACATTGCTAGGAACAAATGCACACCGAGTGGTCAGAAGTGATCTAGTTAAAGAGGCAAATGGCTTGATTTTCCAAGGTGTTGTGCAGCATTGGACTATGGCCGGGGGACACATATGCTGTGAAGGTGTGTGTAGGTTGGTGGGGGGAACATGCAGTTGAACTTCATCCTTTGAACTGGGCCTCCAAAGAACCAGCTCTTCCCACACACCTACTCTAGAGGAGTCCACTGCATCAGTCATCTCCAGTAGAGATGTTTCCGGGGGGAAAAGGGGAGTGATTAGGATGAAGATACATCTGAAGGGGATTACTTTGTTACCAGGATGGTTGGAGTGGCCTTTTTATCAGATATCTGGACACCTAAGCTACATCTACATTGGCAAGATTTTGTGCAAATACTTTTAACGCAAGAGTTTTTGCGTTAAAGAATTTGCACAAGAGAGCGTCTACACTGGCATGTGCTTTTGCGCAAAAGCATCCGTGCCAGTGTAGACACTCTCTTGTGCAAGAAAGCGCCGATGGCCATTTTAGCCATCAGGCTTTCTTGCACAAGAAATTCATGTTGCCTGTCTACGCTGGCCTCTTGCGCAAGAACACTTGCGCAAAAGGGCTTATCCCTGAGCAGGAGCGTCATAGTTCTTGCACAAGCAGCACTGATTTCTTAAGTTAGAACGTCAGTGTTCTTGCGCAAGAACTCGCGGCCAGTGTAGACAGGCGGCAAGTTTTTGCGCAAAATCTTGCTAATTTAGACACAGCCCTATTGTCTGGAGGAGGAGTACCAGACTTTCACTCTGCTGACAGCTCTATTTTAGAGTTAATCTCCGTGGTTGACTATCAGTAAGCCACAGAGACCTGCTCCAAGCTCTGCTGATTCAGGTGCTCTGCTTACTCAGAGCCTCCTTGACCTCTCCAATCACTCTACAGCAGAGAGAAGGTCTCCCTAGAATTCCAGCTTTGCTTAGTACTCAGGGAGCCGGACTTGGAAGCCTGGAGCCTCCATATGGCTCAGGATCTGAGGACACAACAGGAAGAATGATTCCCAGCACTGAGTGATGATGCCAGCACTGAGGCATATAAATGGTGCTGTCTAAAAGAGAGCTTTATGAAAAGGTGTAAGAAAAATCGATCAGGAGAGAGCTGGCAGGTAGATTCCCACTCCACTAATTCATCTGGAAAGGGGAATGGATTTTGCACGCTGCCATAAACAGTATGAACACTTGTGTTTCTGCATTTCTGGATCAGGCTAAAAACAAGAAGTCTGTGTGAGGAGGAACTGTCCATCTAACATTCAAAACTTTGAAAAGATTCACATGCTCCTTCCCTTCCACTCATCATGTTTGATCCAGGAATACAGGCATCTCTTGGTTTGGTGGAAAGTAAAACATAGGTACAACCCAAGATAAACAGCGAATCAAGCTGTGTTTGTCTGCTCCTTCCCAGCATCGGCCTCTTGGATTAGCAAGATAACCATGCTATGAAAATGGGTGTGTGGGCTAATTCCTGGCACTTCCCTGCGGCCTGAGAGTTGTGTGCAGAGTTGTCCCATCCACAGGATGGTTTGGGGCAGCCACCCCGGGCCTTGTGCTTTGGGGCACCCTGTAGCAGCTACCCCAACCGGCCTACGGATGGGACAGCCTCCCATACTCAAGTTAGCTCCTGGGCTCCTGGATAGGCCTGCAGGGAAGCAGAATGGTGTAGCCTGCTGTGTTCCATCCATTGCCATCTCCCAGGCCACATCCCTCAGGGGAGAGGATTTGAGGGAAGCGGTGCAATGGATGGGGAGAGGGCAGAGCAGGGGTGGGAAGAGGCAGGGCAAAAGTGGGGCAGGTGCTGGACTTGGAGGAAGCATATACATGCACACCCTGGGCCTCAGGGACTTATGTGCCAACAGCTACGCGCAGGCTGGATTGTGGAAATGCTTAGGCCATACATGGTCCGTGGGCCGTGAGTTTGAGACCCCTGTCATAGAAAGTGGACTAAGGCTTGATAATGAAACTCAAGCTTATCAAGGGGGAGGCCTTTTGTCCTAAAGTTTGGGAGCCATGGTCCTTGTTTGCCTACTGGGAGATTCATCAGCCTCTCCACAGTGAAGCTGTGGGATTTAGCCATTCATGGACCCAGGCAAAACTGGACTGTGGTGGCAGCAGCAGTGAGGCTCAGCCAGTCAGATGGTGCTGGTGCAGAGCTGACTTTGCAGTAAAAACCATGGCACAGAGATGTACTCGCAGCATCCAGACAGACAGTGGCAATGATGAGTTGATTTCACAGTGCCTCAGGCCAC
Organism: Pelodiscus sinensis; assembly: GCF_052426305.1. Classification (NCBI taxonomy): domain Eukaryota; kingdom Metazoa; phylum Chordata; order Testudines; family Trionychidae; genus Pelodiscus; species Pelodiscus sinensis. The sequence continues at coordinate 12,970,807 of NC_143058.1, read as the reverse complement.
TAGTCTGGTGGAAGCAGGGCTGATATCACACAGATGGACCAGGTAGATGCCCACTGGAACAGGACCTGGCAGAGTGGTTCTCTGGACTGGAGCAGAGGGGAAGGTGAGTCTCTCCTTGGTGCCCTTTGATTGTCACAAAACAGATTCAGGAATGGGGTTTAGGTGGCTGGGGTGGGGCTGAGAGTTCTGGACAATTTGTAGAACTGTGGGGTGACCAAACTCCTAGTGCACTGATTTGGATGGCTCTGTTTCTTTTATGTAAATATAAAGCAAGTTGTCACGAATATAGTGACTGCTTGTGCCCTTTTTCCCAAATAAAAAGACCCTTGTGGTTCCATGTTCCCAAAGAAACCTGAGGCCAGGTCTACACTAGGGGAGGAAGTTGACTTAAAATATGCAACTTCAGTTACGTCAGTAGTGTAGCTGGAGTCCACAAAACTTAGGTCAAATTTCTGTGGTGTCCCCACTGTGGGAAGTTGATGGGAGAAACTCTCTTTCTTACTCCTTGCAACCCAATAGAGTGCCAGAGTCAACAGAGCGCAATCAGCAATCAATTTAACAGGTCCTTACTAGACCCGCTAAATCGAACCCCTGGAGATGGATCTTCACAGCGTCGATCTCCCAGTAAATGGAGACAAACCCACAAGTGTTTGTGGATAGAGAAGAGGCATTTGCAATGGAGACCATGGACACCAGATTTTCATTCCCCAGAGCAAGTACTACAGCTATGGCTCTGATTCATCCCTCAAGCCTTAGCTTTGTTTATTTTTAGGAAAGGCCTTCTAGACAGATCAAACCCAGCCCTGACAGAAGGGTTACAGGCCAAGCAGAGCAACTTCCAAACTTTAAACAGTAGAGAAGAGCTTATAATTGACCTCACAGTTGATTATGTTGACAGTTGGTTGTGTTGACACTTGTCTTGCCAGGAGTTGAGGAGATCGTGTTTATTTCACAAATCTGCGTTGTTTGGGCTTAATCCAACTCCCGTTTCTGTGGTTTCCAGCTGTTTCCTGTTACCTTTTACTTTTCTGTACTGAAGTGAAAGTCTTGGCCTAGAATTTGAATCCCACTAAGCATATGGAAAGAATCGTTTGCTTATACGACTAATGCAATTTTGCGCTGAGGCTTAAAGTGCCATCATTTTCCAGCAAGTTTATTGTTGGTATTAAGCAAGCTAGCATCATTCTGTATCAAAGTCTGAGGCGGAAACTAAAACAAATTAACATAATCCATTTGCTGCCATTTGCAATTCTGACGTCAATTAGAGGTTGAACTCTGTACCTGTTAGCTCAATGTTAAATGAGCAGTCATTAGGAAAGACACCACTGCCGCACAGGATTAGCTGAGAGCTACCTCAAAAATGAAAGGCTACGTATCTCTCGTCCTTCTGCTCAGCATTGGTTTCTGTGCCAAGACAGGTAAGAAACTCTATCTTCTGTTCTGGGACTTTTAAACAACAACCCAAGTGATCTATCCGAGGGAATAGATAACATATTCTCAGTGCACAGTTACTAAGGTGCTTCCTAAAAGAATGAAATATTCTGCAGAAGAATGGTTACATTTCAGCGCTTTTAGTTTCTGATTAATGAAAGGGTGGAAAAATTTAACTGATAGCGAGTTTTACCCATTCACAGACCCAAACAAAAACATGGCTGTGATTAAATTAATTTAGTGCATAAAACTGAAATCTGTTTGCTTGACCTATGTATTGGAGCATGGTGACTAAGCCTTTATTAAAAAACATAAAAAGCAAGGTTATTTTCATCAGTAAATGAGTAACTATTCTACTTCAGCTCCCAGAGAATGGAAAGCTGTAGGCATGTTTTGCTAAAACAAAGGACTTAGTCCTTGAAAGAAAAAAGAGTTTGACACCAGTTGACTCTCACTATGATTTGATCCTGTCTCATTGAAAGCAATGGGAGTTTTGCCATGGAGTTTGAAGGCATGGAATTGGATACACAATTAAAAGGGCCAGCAATATGTATCTGGTATCCAAGGTACCCAGGATTAACTATAATCAAGTATCAAACCAACAAAAGCCAGGAATATTCAAAAAGAAATGTGAGTCAATGTTTAACTCACTTTATTTCAAATGAGCATTGATAAGAGATAATGATAATCATGAGGTACTCATGGGACAATAATGAGACAGAAGATCAGCCTTAACTCCTTGCTTCCTGATTATTTTTTTAATGCAAGAGTACATTCAGAAAAGGGTGGTGGGTGGGAATTAGCAGGGACTTGGAGGGAAGCCACCTGTATGTGTGTGGGGGGGGGGAGGTCCTTAATGCTATTGAGCCATATGAGGTAAGGGGGAAAGGTAAACTCGGTATTTATGGTTTTGCCCTCCCCCAATACATTAGTTAAACCAGTCACTGGGGCACAGTATGTCTCCCAAAGCCAGTGTAAATGCTTGGGGATCTGCTGATGTAAAGTGTTGCATAATAATACCACCTAGCTCTAATTATTTCCAGTAAGCCCTGAACGAACATGAATACCTCATAGTCGAATGACCTGGGTCTAGATTAAACTTGGAGACAAAGGAACTGCTGGGCTTCTTCCCAAACCTTTCACTTTTCAAAGAAAATCCTTTGGGGTTGGTTTGAGGGCTGCAATACCCCAGGCAAAGTTGCCAGGGCTGCTCTGCCTCCAGCCCTGCCCTCACCCCACTGTGATTTTCCTGCACTTGCTCTGTCCTGCCTTTCCTCATCATTGCTCCACACCTGTCCCATCCCACCTCCTCCCCTAAGCACACCCCACCCTTGCTCCTCCCTCTCCTGCCCCCTTCTCCCTGCATCTCCTGCATGCCGCTGAACAGCTGATCCGTGGTGGGCATATGTGCTGACAGGGAGGGGCTGGCGCTTATCAATGGGGCCACCTGTGGGTGTTCCAGCCCCATGGTATTCCCAGTGTCAGAGCCTATGCCCTTGTGAGTGAAATTCACCCCAGTACTGAGGACATGTGGACATACCAAGCCCTGCTTCATTCTGTCTCCCCATGGGATCTTTCAGGGCATAAGTAGGTGTTGGGTCCGGGCTAATATGTCTGTTAAGTCCTGCTCACTCACAACACACACAGTCAAACTTTTCACGGGTCATGCACCACACAGAGCCCTAGTGAAGACACAGGAGGCAGAAGCCTTCTTTGTTCTATGCCTTGGGTCCTACTTGCCCTGTCCTTTGTCCCTGTACTGGAAGCTCCCCAGCTTGGAACACCTGTCCCTTCCACTTGGCTCGCTTGTTTTCCTTAATGGGCAGGCTCAGTCCAGGGAGACTGGAGCACTAATATATCCTGCTGCCACCTTTGCTCAGGTCACCTGCAATCAACTCCCCAACGAGGTCCAGCCACAGCTGGGGTCACCTGACTGCAATATTCCAGAGACCACAGAGCACTCACACCTACCTAGGTATCCGTAGCAACCAGCAAAGTGGCTAAAGGAGCCTCGGCAGGGCCGATATGTCTGGCCTTCTTGTTCTAGGCTTCACTCTCTTCACAGAGTTTGTAGCAAACCTGAATAATTCTCCCCCTTTTCCACAAGAAAGCATGCAGGCCAGGCAGTGGGAAGCAGTTTGTTTTAATCCAGTTCTGTGGATAAATATGTGATTCCCAGCCTCCGGGGAGTGCCACCTTTGGCACTGTCCTTGAGCCTTAAATTTACCTTTAAATAAGTCAAGCCTCATCCACCTTTGCGGAGTGTCAAGAAGGGTTATAATGGAAATACTGCCCTGCTCTTTGTCTGCCGTAGCTGGTGCTGATCTAAGACGGGGGGATGGCCATCCTTCCGGCCGAGGGTCACAAATAGCCAAACGAATCCTGTAGACAATGCAAAACATGTGTTCTTCGGGAATGAAGCCAGCAAATCTCAAATCAAATCTGTTCCTGGCTAGTGAACAAAACCTATGTTAAGCAGGTTTCACTCAGAGGCCAACAGACCTAATGGGCCAATCATGGCTCAACAATTCCCTGATGCTCTCTCAGGGGAGGGGAAAGCAGGGAGACCCAGGCCCAAGAGGGAGAGACATGGAATGTCTCGGTCACATCTTCCTGGTGCACCTGACCAGTTCTCCCCCCGCCCCTGCCAAACCACTTCTGACCTCCATGCTCTCTCTTCAGTTCATGGTGTGGTGTCTCAGCCTCCTTTCTTTCCAATGGGAGTTCCCAGCTGCTCCCAGAAGCTTGGTCTCTCAACAGAGCATATCCCCACTACTTCCCAGTGTTCAGGCAAAGATTGGGGACGGGGAAGGAACAGGCCCTCTCCTCCCCTCCCAGGGGGTCTTGCCTATGGCCCAGACCCCTCACCACTGGGTGGCTTGTCCCCAGAAGCTGCAAACTGGTTTCATTTCTAGTCTGCAACCCCTGCTAGGAAGTGCTCAGCTTCTAAAAGAATGCAAGTCCTGCGATTTGTTGAAGCAGGGATACTGAAATGCATCGTAGTCTGCCCTGCCCCAGATGGGACCCCACACTTGCTTTCTTCCTAACTGTCAGGGTGGTTATGCACCGGAATAAATTGCCTAGGGAGGTTGTGGAATCTCCGTCATTGGGGATTTTTAGGAGCAAATTAGGCACGCGCTTGTCGGGATGATCTAGATCCGTGGTCCCCAACCCGGTGCCCGCGGGTGCCATGGTGTCTGCCGGGCTCTTTACATGCGCCCGCGGAGCCGTGGTCCCCAACCCGGGTGCGCCGCACGTGCCCTGGCCCCGGCGCCGGCCCCGGCCTTGGCCCCGCCCCCGGGCGTGCGGCGCTTACGGGGGGAGCGCGGCCCGGGGGGCGCTGGCCCCGGGCGCGTGGCTATGGGGGGGGTCCCGCCCCCGGGCATGCGGCTGGGGGGAGCCGCCCCCGGGCGGGCAAGTGTCCCCGCCCCCTGGTGCCCGGCGGGCGAACGGCCACGCCCCCTGGCGCCCGACAACCCGAAAAGGTTGGGGACCACTGATCTAGATGGTGCTTGGTCCTGCCATGAGTACAGGGGACTGAACTTGATGACCTCTCGAGGTCCCTTCCAGAGCTATTACTCTTTCATTGGTGACTTATGGGCGTGGGTTTGAAATTAGAACATCCGAGTGAAAGTGTGTAACTTCATTCCGTGGATGCTACTGTGACTAATGGAATACAGTTTTTACCAGAATCTGTTTAACTTAAATCCGAATCTGGACCCATGTCAATATAATATATTTACCAACATGTTCATTAATGCTTATTTTCCTTTTTTAGACCACAAAATACCTCATTTTTCATATTCAGCAGTGAAGGAGGATACTTAAAAAGGCTGAAGTACTGTAGTAAAATTAGTACATGACTGTACTAATCACATTAACAGCGTACCATGTTTACTGTAATTGAGTGGCTCCTTACCAAATGTGTTCTCTTTACAATGGAAAACTCCCATTCCCAACTCAGTGCTGAAAACTCACCTGTGGGTCTGAAAAACAATAAGGTTGATCTTGTTTAAGGCTTATTGGCACACACAAGGTGGAGCTGCATAGATAAAACTAGTCAGGTTTTGTTCCATGCAATAGGAGCATACTGCAGACTTCCAACAGGAACTACCACTTTAGGTGTTTCATGTTTCACTGTCCAATCAAAAAACAGGATCCACTCTTGCTCATTAGTCACTTTTCAGAGTAGGAGCATTCTTTAAATGAAATTTACAATAGGCCTGATCCTACTGCAGTCCAGGAGAATTTTGCTGTCTGGGAGACTCAAGTCAGTATATTTTTACCAGTCCGTTGCAATAGAGATTACATTGTTAGAGTTTATGTTGGAGTTTATGTTATCATCCTGGGTATGTCTACACTACCCCGCTAGTTCGAACTAGCGGGGTAATGTATGCATACCGCACTTGCTAATGAAGCCCGGGATTTGAATTTCCCGGGCTTCATTAGCATAAGCGGGGAGCCGCCATTTTAAATCCCCGCTGCTTCGAACCCCGTGTAGCGCGGCTACACGGGGCTCGAACTAGGTAGTTCGGACTAGGGTCCTATTCCGAACTACCGTTACTCCTCGTGAAACGAGGTGTACCGGTAGTTCGGAATAGGCACCCTAGTCCGAACTACCTAGTTCGAGCCCCGTGTAGCCGCGCTACACGGGGTTCGAAGCAGCGGGGATTTAAAAATGGCGGCTCCCCGCTTATGCTAATGAAGCCCGGGAAATTCAAATCCCGGGCTTCATTAGCAAGTGCGGTATGCATACATTACCCTCCTAGTTCGAACTAGGAGGGTAGTGTAGACATACCCCCTCAATTTCAGTGGAAAACAGAATATGTTTTTTATAATGTATGTTAATATGTAATTTACAGGTAATGTTAAGGAAACACATTGACTTTTATAATTGCAAAAGAAAGGCTGGTTCTTATACAAGTTTTGTCTTGAGCTTCAATCTGGGCAGAATCTGTTCCTCTCTCAATATACATTTATCAGATTGCTGGAGTAAGGGTTGCATTTTAAGATTTGTTTACTCTTTTTTTTTTAAAAAAACTTGCCTCCTGGAATGGATAATCCGAGGTTTGTTCCCCCTCCAGCCCCAGTGCCACCTAGTGGTTTCAATAAATAGATCTTATCCTAATACGAGAACATTCCATTTGTATGTTAATATTTGGGACATTACTGTAACAAATTGACAAGAACACAACATCTTCTATTTGCAAGGAACTTAAAACATTCATGATAGTTCTCTGAGTTAAAATCAGGCCTAATGTGGATATTTGTTTTATTTGTTTTTCTCCTGCAGTTTCCACAACTGCAATAAGTAAGCAGAAGGAATGGAACAGCGAAGTAATACATCAAGGCTTAAAAACAGCAGGCAAAAATAACTGCTGTCGAAAAATGAGGTCTTTCATGAATCAAATAGGGTGGATATTATGCCCTGGTTCCCCAAGAACATAATGCTTCTAAGTAACTCAATCACTATGACAAACAAGTTTGTTTCCATTTATGGGAAATAATGCTGCCTGCTTCTTATTTACAATGTCATCTGAAATTCAGAACAGGCATTTGCATGTCCCTTTGTAACTGGAGTTGCAATGTATTTGCATTCCAGATGTGCTAAACATTCATATGCCCCTTCATAGTTTGGCCACCATTCCAGAGGGCATACTTCCATGTTGATGATTGTCATTAAAGAAAATATATGAAAATTAAATTTGTGACAGAACTCCTTGGGGGTGAAATGCATGTCTCCTGTTCAGTTTTACCCACATTTTGCCATAGATTTCTTTAATAGATGTTGTTTAATTTAAGAACAATTTCACTGCAGATCTGGTAAAATGCAAAAAAGGCATAATGTGACTTTTTTAAATGGCTTGAAAGCCCTACTAATGCCTAATAACTGATAGTGACCGTGATGTAATGGTGGTGAGTCAGCTCAGGGCGGGGTGAATTTCACACCTGATGTGAATGATCCTTTATTTCATTCCCATGTCATCTCTGGTATTTTAGAGTAAATATCATTTCAACCTGGAGTTACATTTATTTTAGGAGCAAAATGCAGGACAATGTAGCACGTTAAAGACTAACAAGATGGTTTATTAGATGATGAGCTTTCGTGGGCCAGACCCACTTCCTCAGATCAAATAATGGAAGAAAACAGTCACAACCATATATACCAAAGGATACAATTTAAAAAAATGAACACACATGAAAAGGACAAATCACATTACAGAACAGAAGGGGGATGTGTGGGGGGGGGGGAAGGAAGGTGAATGCCAGTGAGTTAATGATATTAGAGGTGGGGAAGGGGAAATGTCTGTGAGTTAATAGTATTAGAGGTGATAATTGGGGAAGCTATCTTTGTAATGTGTAAGATAGTTGGGGTCTTTGTTAAGTCCGGTGTGGAGGGTGTTGAATTTTAGCATGAATGAAATTCGACACCCTCCGCACCGGACTTAACAAAGACCCCAACTATCTTACACATTACAAAGATAGCTTCCCCAATTATCACCTCTAATACTATTAACTCACAGACATTTCCCCTTCCCCACCTCTAATATCATTAACTCACTGGCATTCACCTTCCTTCCTCCCCCCCCCACATCCCCCTTCTGTTCTGTAATGTGATTTGTCCTTTTCATGTGTGTTCATTTTTTTAAATTGTATCCTTTGGTATATATGGTTGTGACTGTTTTCTTCCATTATTTGATCTGAGGAAGTGGGTCTGGCCCACGAAAGCTCATCATCTAATAAACCATCTTGTTAGTCTTTAAAGTGCTACATTGTCCTGCATTTTGCTTCAGCTACCCCAGACTAACACGGCTACATCTGTACCACTATTTATTTTAGGGTGTGTCTACACTGCACCTTAACTCAAAATAAGATACACAGTTTGAGCTACACAAAATGCATATCTTATTTCGATGCTATTTCAAAATAGCTTATTTCATCATTTGGTGCCGTCTCCACAGCACCAAACTTCGAAATAAAGCTCTATTTTAAAACATTCCTTACTCCTCGTAGAATGAGGTTTATAGGGACATTGGAACCATGAGCCCAAAATAATAGGCTTACTATGAAGACACAGGATAGCTATTTTGGGATACTCCGGTATTCCGCAATAGCATTGCACTGCAGATGTACCCTTAGATGTTCACATCTGTTCCATACACACACTAAGGGCACATCTACACAGCAGGGCTAAAGCCAAAATAAGCCATGCAACTTGAACTATGTCAATTGCGTAGCTTAAGTCAAAATAGCTTATTTCAGGTTTTGGCACTGTCTACACAGCAGGAAGTCCAAGGAAGAAAGAGCACTCTTCTTCCAACTTCCCCTACTCCTCGTAAAAAGAGGGTTACAGGAGTCAGAGTAAGAAGTCTTCCATCTCAACATTATTTTGACATTATATTGAAATAACTGCTTGTAGTGTAGACGTGCACTATGTTATTTCAGAATAACGTCAGTTATTCTGAAATACCACTGCTGTGTAGACCTACCCTAAATGGGCAAGGACATCAAACTACACAGGGGTTGGGAAATGTAAACTCCCATGAGTGATTCACCTATGCAGAGATCTCCTCTACTGCCATGTATTTAGCTTTTTGGTAGGAGGTTCTGCTGCAGCTTCCACAGCTGAATCAGGGAAGCAGAAGGAATAAGAGTGGGGAGTGAAATACCTGATGCTTCCATCCATCAGACACAGTTGCGGTGCTGAAGAAAAATCATTATTACTAAGCAGCTAATTGTGGAACGTGACCATGCTCTACCAGGAGGCTACGGCCCTTTGAGTTCTGCCAAGTCACTGCTTCTGTTGCTTGAACACATGGTGCTGACAATCCAAGGTTTTGTTTCCCCCTAGTGTTTGTAATAAATTGATCTTATCCTAATGTAGTAATATTCCATGTGCATGTTAATATTTGGGACATTACCGTAACAAATGGACAAGAACACATCTTCTATTTGCAAAGAACATAAAACATTCACAGTGGTTCTCTGAGTTAGAGTCAGGCCTAATGTAAATAGATATTTACTAGGCGGCCATAGTGAGGCACTTAAAGATTTGTTTCTTCTTTTATATTGGCTTAATCTAATATGACTGGTAAGTGGGAAGAATGGAACTGGTTGATATAAGTGAAGCTTAAAATTACCATCAAAAATATTTTCTGTAGAAAATAGTTATAAATAATAGATAAGCCCCAAGAGAGTAGCTGATAATATTAAAGGAAAAGTGTCAAGGACATCATGTCTTTCCCAGTTTGCTACGAAGTTAGAATTTCCATGAGCTATTTGCCCAAGTAATGATCAGAGCTGATGTCCATAGATGTTCTACATTTACAAGGCTGTTCTAGTGATGTGGATATTTGTTTTCTTTTGTTTTTCTCTAGCTGTTTCCACAAGTACAGGTAAGTAGAAGGAATGCAACAGCAAAGTGATAAATCAAAGGCTTAAAAATTATTTGTGATCAAAGAAATGAATTGCAATATATATCACTGTTAAGCAACAGAAAACCAACTGAAACGTGTTCAAATTTTTGCATGTTTTTCTACATTTTCAAATATATTGATTTGTATTACAACACAGAATACAAAGTATACACTGCTCACTTTATTTTATTTTTCTTACAAATATTGGCACTGGAAAAACAAAAGAAATAGTCTTTTTCACTTTACCATTTGCAAACACTGTAATGCAATCACTTTACCATGAAAGTGTAACTTACAAATGTAGATTTTCTTTGTTACATAATTGTATTCAATGAGAAGACAATAGAAAACATTCAAGCCTACAAATCCACTCAGTCCTATTTCTTGATCAATGAATCACTAGTCTGAGAAGTTTGTTTCCATTTGTGGGAGATAATGCTGCCTGCTTCTTATTTATAATGTCACCTAAAAGTGAGAACAGACATTCGCATTTCAATTTGTAGCTGAGGTTGCAACATATTTACATACCAGATGTGCTAAACTTTCATATGTCCCTTCATACTTTGGCCACTATTCAAGAAGATGCGCTTCTATGCGGATGATGATCGTTAAGAAAAAAAGCATGTATTAAATTTGACTGAACTTTTTTTATGGTGAACTGCACGTCTTCTGTTCTATTTTACAGCATTTTGCCAAATATTTCATGTTCTTGCAGTCTCATAAGATGATTTAGCATTTGTTCTTTGTAAGACCACTTGTACTGTAGGTTTGAGAAAATGCAAAGAAGGTACTAATGTGAAATTTCTAACCAATAGTTACAATTCCTAACCAAAAAGTTAAGAATTTGAAATGCTATCCAAAATCAGATAGGGACGAGGTGTGGAGAATGCTTTCAGAAGTCTTAAAAAAAGCAACATTCCAATGCAGAAACTGCAGAACCCAAACCTCCAAAATCAACCTTCTGCTGGTGTCCTCTAACTCAGATGAGAAGTTTGGTCCACTCTGGTTTAGATCATTTTGGAGCCGAACCCAATGTAACTATGGAGCGTCAACACAGTGGGCGGTGAATTTCACCCATGATGGGAATGATCCCGTATTTCATTCTCACAGCATCTCTGGTACTTTAGAATAAATATAATTTCAAGCTGGGGGTTACATTGATTTTAGTTGTTCACAACTGTTCCATATATACACTAAATAGGCAAGGACAACTCACGCTGCCCAGAGTTTGGGAAATTTAAAGCTCCTATGAGTGATTCACCTATGCATTAGTGACAGCTGATCTCCACCACTCATGTATTTAGTCTTTGGCAGGAGGTTCTGCTTCAACTTCCACAGCTGCATCAGGGAAGCAGAAGGAATAGGAGTGGGGAGTGAAATACCTGATGCTTCAAAGCATCAGGCACAGCTGCAGTGCTGAAGAACAATTATTACTGATCAGCTGATCAGTGAGGTGTGACAATGATCTACAAAGAGGTTATGGGCCTTCAGGGTCTGCCATGAGCACATGACACTGACAATCCCAGGGCGGTTGTTTCTTCTCATAACCCCCAGTGGTTCAATAAACCGATCTTATCCTAGTGTGGCAACATTTAATGTTCATGTTAATATTTGGGACCATACTACCGTATAAAAATGGGCAAGAACACAACCTGAGCTATTTGCCAATCATGGGTGTTCTCTGAGTTAGGGTGAGGCCTAATGTCAATTTATATTTACTAGGCTGGCATAATCTGGCTTGCATTTCAAAGATTTGTTTCTTTTTTTACATCAGCTACCTCTACTCAGGTATCCTCCAGCATAACTACGACAGGTAAGCAGGAGAATTGGAGCTGAATGATAAATATGAAGCTTAAAATCATCATAAAAATATTTTGCTCTAGAAAATAGTTGTAAATAATAAATTATACTGAAGATTCAATTGTGAAGACCCAGCAGAGCAGCTGATGATATCAAAAGGAAGCTATCAATCTGAAATTTTATCAGTTTACAAAAATTGTTTAAAAGAAGCATTGAGTCCTCTCATTGCAGGGGGATACACATGCAAAGAATTGCCTGACTCTATTGGGGAAATCACTGGCAAGATTAGACACAAAATGTAGTCAAATGTATTGCTTGTACTGCTTTTCACAGCTCTCATTAGCCAAGAATGGTGATCCATGGCCACTGGGACCTGTGAATGGCTGTACTTTCAGACATTCAGGTGAACAAAGTGTCCGGAGACCTGGCAATGGCTAAACCTGATGAACCATTTTCAGCCCTCCGGCTGAGTATTGTCCACCCCTCTGTAATCTGGTGAATTTCACTCTTGGTTTGAAAGTCCCTGGTGGTTTTCCTGCGGCTGCCTCCTGAGGTTTTAGCTAAATATGTAACACCTAATTACAGTTTATTTACTTGTTATCTTTTGGAGTCTAAGCATTACAAAGGGGCAAGGACATTACACATCTCCCAGTTGCTAGAAAGTTAAAACTCCCATGAGCTATTTGTCCAAGTAATGATCAGAACTGATGTCCATAGATGTTCTACTGTTCCACTGATATGAATATTTGGGGGTTATTTATGTTTTGTTTTTTTCATGCAGCTTCTACAACTACACCACGTAAGTAGAAAGACTGGGACTGGGAAGTGATAAATCAGGCTTAAGAACACCAGGCACAAATAACTGCTATAAAAATAATTATTACTAGGGCTGTTGATGTTGATTAATCATAGTTAACTTGTACATTAAATCAAAAAAGTTAATTGTGATTTACAAATAATTACAATTAATAGCACTGTTAAATAATAGAAAACCAATTGATATTTGTTCAGTATTTTTATACAATTTTAATATATTGATTTATATTACAACAGAGTATATGAAATGTAGAATGCTCATTTTATATTATTATTTTTATTATAAATATTTGCACTTTAAAAATGATAATCAATAGAAATAATATCTTTCAGTTTATCTTATGCAAGTACAGGGGTGCAATCACTTCATCACGAATGTGTAACTTTCAAATGTAGATCTTTTTTTGTTACATAACTGAATTCAATGACAAAACAATGTAAAACCATAGAGCCTTTAAGTCCACTCAGTCCTACTTCTTGTTCCACCAATTGTTACCAGATTTGCCCTTTACTTTGGGGTTTATTCATTTATTAGGGTTACTATTCTGAGGAGTGGGGTTCTATAATTCTATCAATGTGCTGTTAGTGTCACTTCTATGGACCGCTACTTCTCCCTTCTGCCATTTCTCTCCTAAGGCTAGGTTCTCCAGGGCTAGGATCTTTCTACCCTAGAATCAGATGAACACACTTAGGGTATGTCTACACTTGCCCCATACTTCGAAGTAGAGAGGCAAATGAAGCATACCGAAGTTGCAAATCAAGCACAGGATTTAAATATCCCGTGCTTGATTAGCATATTTGCGGTTGGTCGCCATTTTAAAATGCCGGTCGCCCGATGTAACTTGCTGCATGTATACATGGTAGTCCGATTTAAATCCCTTCCCTTGAATTAACTGGTACTCCTTATTGCATGAGGAGCACATCAGAGGGAACTATTAATCTGCACTCACAAGCTGACCCCTTATATGTCCCTGGACTCAGTAGGCTGATTGCACAACAATGCCACGCTATGACCCTCAGGTGCCCTTGAACTCAGTTAAATAGCACTTTAAACTGCCACTGTCATATGTCCCCAGGTTCAGCACGCCCCTAGCCCCACTTTCACACCACAACCATTGTGCTAGAAACTCACTTGATGAACAAATTAGGGATGTAAGCAAGTAGTCGGCTACTTGCATTTCCCTCCGCCCACTCCCCCGCTGCCCTTACTACAATTAAACTGGAGAGCCACAGCAGGGGTAGCTCCTGGATCCAGTGTGAGCCAGGACTGAGTAGCTTCTCTTATTAACTAATTTGTACTCCCAACTACCATCACTACCCAGATACAAATTGTATTGACTACACACTTAGCTAGGTACCTGCCTCTTAAAGCAAATCTCACAGGATTTTTTGACTCTGCAGGGTTCTTTAGCTTAGGTACAGAAAGTATTGCTGCAAAACGAATGGGGAAGCCAAAAACAATGCCCCCAAAGACAGAAGGCAGGGGAAGAGAAAGAGAGATGGAGATCTCACCACTCCATGAAACTTGAACGGATTGGGGTTCCTGGGTGGTGATGGTAACTGGGGATACAAACTGTTGGAAACAGTAGAGCAGAGCTTCCAGCATGGTCAGTGAAGAGATGATGAAGTCCCAATGGAAATGATCCAGAACTTGATCTAGGCATCAGAATACTGTTGCTGAGTGTGAGTAAGGAAATAACAATGGTTTGAGAAGGAACTCTAGATTCGTTTATTGGTAAACTGATGATTTGAGGGAATATTTCAAAGTTATTTAGCTTAGTCTGGAGACACTCCTTATGCAATTAGGCAGTTCCAATATTTTGCATACCTATAGAGGATTTATTACTAGAATTGACCTGATAATTACTGCTTGAGATGGGTCCCGGTGCGAGTTCATTAGCATCTGAAGCAAAGATTTCCCATCAGGCCACGTTTTCCTGTTCTCTGTGTCCCAGAGTTCAGTGTGGTTCTTTCCTTGGAATTGCTGTTCTCCATTCCGTACACCAATGGAGGTGCCTTGCTGTCCCACCTTTGATGTAGATGAGGCGAGGGGTGTTTCCGGGGGGCAGGTGTTACGTGTGTCTTCCCCTACCTTTTCATTGCTTTTTGTAAATCTTTCTGCTGATCAGCTTTTGGTTCAACTAGAAACTGGGAGGAGATCTTTCATGAGTCAGGCAGGTTGGACACCATGCCCTAATTTCCCAGGAACATAACACTGCTAGGAATCATAGTCACTACGAGAAGCAAGTTTATTTCCCGTTAAGGGAGAGAATGCTGTGTAGTTCTTATTTACAATGTCACCTGAAAGTGAGAGCAAGCTTCATGTCACTTTTGTAGCTGAGGTTGCAATGTATTTACATGCCAGATGTGCATTCATATGTCCCTTCATGCATCGACCACCATTCCAGAGGACATGTTTCTGTGCTGAAGATAGAAAAAAAGGGTACATTAAATTTGTGACTGAACTCCTTGGGGGTGAAGTGCATGTCTCCTGTTCTGTTTCCCCCACATTTGACCAAATATTTTATATTACTGTGGTCTCCAATGCTATTCAATTTAAGAACAATTTCACTGCAGATCTGAGAAAATGCAAAGAAGGTCCAATATGAAATTTCTTAAAGCTACAGTGGTTGACCCAAAGTTTGAGAATCTGAAGTGCTCCCCAAAATCTAAGAAGTGTGGAGCATGCTTTCAGAAGTCTTCAAAGAGCAACACCCCACGGCAGAAATTCCAGAACCCAACCCACCAAATATGAAGTCAACCTTCTGCTGGTGGCATCTAGCTCAGATGATGAAAATGAACCCGCGTTGGTCCACTCTGCTTGGCATCATTATTGAGCAGAACCTGTCAGCAGCATGGAAGCACGTTTTCAGGAATGGTGGTTGAAGCATGATTATCTAGCACATCTGGCACGTACTCATCATGCAACAGTGCCGTGCAAATCTCTGTTCTCACGTATAGGTGACTTTGTAATCAGGAAATGGGCAGAATTAATTCCTGCACATTGTAAAAAGCAGAAAACCTCCAAAATATTTAAATCGTTGGTATTCTATTCTTGTTTCATAGTGTGGTTAAATGTGATGGTTTTAAAAAGTGCTTGAAAGTCTTAGTAATTCCTGATAAATGATACCGACTGTGATGTAACTGTAGAGATTCAGCACAACACTGGGTGATCCCTTATTTCATCTCCACATCATCTGTGGTAACTTAGAGTAAATATCATTTCAACATGCACTAAATGAGCAAGGACATCACACTCCCGAGGGGGTTGGGATCTTTAAAGCTCCCATGAGTAATTCACCTATGCACTAATCAGAGCAGATCTCCACAGCTGTCATGTCTTTAGCTTCCACATCTGCATCAAGGAAGAAGAAGGAACAGGTGTGGGGAGTAAAATACCTGATGTTTCCATCCATGAGGCACAGCTGAAATGCCAAAGGAAAAAGACTATTACTGAGCAACTTGTCATTGGGGATGACAAAGTTACGCAAGGAGGCTATGGCCCTTTGAGATCTACCAAGTTGCTGCTGCTGTTGCTTGAACAAATGGTGCTGACAATCCAAGGGTTTCTTCCCTCTAGTGCCTCTACCTCTTTCAATGAATAGATCTTATCCTAACATGGAAACATTCAATGCGCATGTTAATACTTGGGACATGACCACAACAAATGGACAAGAACACATCTTCCATTTGCCAGGAAGTTAAAATGTTCATGGCAGTTCTCTGAGTTAGGGTCGGGCCTCATGTCCATATACATTTAGCAGGCTGTCAGTCTAGCTTGCATTTAAAGATCTATTTCTTCTTAACATAAAACATAACATAAAACATAACATAACATAACATAACATAAAGAACAGCCGTACTGGGTCAGACCAAAGGTGCATCTAGCCCAGTATCCTGTCTACCGACAGTGGCCACCACCAGGTGCCCCAGAGAGGGTGGACCGAAGACAATAATCAAGCGATTTGTCTCCTGCCATCCCTCTCCAGCCTCTGACAAACAGAGGCCAAGGACACCATGTTATCCCCTGGCTAATAGCCTTTTATGGACCTAACCTCCATTAAATTATCTAGCTTCTCTTTAAACTCTATTATAGTCCTAGCCTTCACAGCCTCCTCTGGCAAGGAGTTCCACAGGTTGACTACACACTGTGTGAAGAAGAACTTTCTTTTATTAGTTTTAAACCTGCTCCCCATTAATTTCATTTGGTGTCCTCTAGTTCTTCTATTTAGGGAACTAATAAATAACTTTTCTTTATTGGCCCTCTCCACACCACTCATGATTTTATATACCTCTATCATATCCCCCCTCAGTCTCCTCTTTTCTAAACTGAAAAGTCCCAGTCGCTTTAACCTCTCCTCATATGGGACCCGTTTCAAACCCCTAATCATTTTAGTTGCCCTTTTCTGAACCCTTTCCAAGGCCAAAATTTTTTTTTGAGGTGAGGAGACCACATCTGTACACAGTATTCAAGATGTGGGCATACCATAGTTTTATACAGGGGCAGTAAGATATTTCTGGGTCTTATTTTCTATCCCTTTCCTAATAATTCCTAGCATCCTATTTGCCTTTTTGACCGCCGCTGCACTCTGTGTGGAAGTTTTCAGAGAACTGTCCACGATAACTCCAAGATCTCTTTCCTGATTTCGTTTTACAGTAACTGCCACAATCCAAGAAACCACCACGTCATCCACGTTAGGTAATCATGAGGAATGCAATCCAAGGGTTTCTTCCCTCTAGTGCATGGGTTCCCAAACAGGGGGGCGTGAGGAAATTCCAGGGGAGGTGATCCAGCCTCCCCACCCCATCAAGTTTTGCTGCCCTGTTCAGTTCCTTTTTTTTTTTTTTTTGCTCAACAAGTTTTGCTGCTATTTTTGGGGGGGGAGAAGGGAGCATGAGGGTTTTCAAAAATCAAAAAGGGGTGTGTGATGCCAAAAAGTTTGGGAACCACTGCTCTAGTGCCTCTACCTTTTTCAACAAATAGATCTTATCCTTAACACGGTAACATTCAATGCGCATGTTAATACTTGGGACATGACCACAACACATGGACAAGAACACAACATCTTCCATTTGCCAGGAAGTTAAAATGTCCATGGCAGTTCTCTGAGTTAGGGTTGGACCTCGTGTCCATATATATTTAGCGGGTGTCAGTCTGGCTTGCATTTAAAGATCTATTTCTTCTTTTTACAGTAATTACCACAACCAAAGAAATCACCACATCATCCACGCCAGGTAATCATGAGGAAAGCAGTCCAAGGGTTTCTTCCCTCTAGTGCATGGGTTCCCAAACTTGGGGGTGTGCCCCCCTTCGGGGGCATGAGGAAATTCCAGGGGAAGTGGGCCTGAGGGTTTTCAAAAATCAAAAAGGGGTTTGTGATGCCAAAAAGTTTGGGAACTACTGCTCTAGTGCCTCTACCTCTTTCAACAAATAGATCTTATCCTTAACATGGTAACATTCAATGCGCATGTTAATACTTGGGACATGACCACAACAAATGGACAAGAACACAACATCTTCCATTTGCCAGGAAGTTAAAATGTCCATGGCAGTTCTCTGAGTTAGGGTTGGGCCTCGTGTCCATATATATTTAGCGGGTGTCAGTCTGGCTTGCATTTAAAGATCTATTTCTTCTTTTTACAGTAATTACCACAACCAAAGAAATCACCACATCATCCACGCCAGGTAATCATGAGGAAAGCAGTCCAAGGGTTTCTTCCCTCTAGTGCATGGGTTCCCAAACTTGGGGGTGTGCCCCCCTTCGGGAGCATGAGGAAATTCCAGGGGAAGGGGGCCTGAGGGTTTTCAAAAATCAAAAAAGGGGTTTGTGATGCCAAAAAGTTTGGGAACGACTGCTCTAGTGCCTCTACCTCTTTCAACAAATAGATCTTATCCTTAACATGGTAACATTCAATGCGCATGTTAATACTTGGGACATGACCACAACAAATGGACAAGAACACAACATCTTCCATTTGCCGGGAAGTTAAAAAGTTCACAGCAGTTCTCTCAGTTAGGGTCTGGCCTCATGTCCATATACATTTAGTAGGCTGTCAGTCTGGCTTGCATTTAAAGATCTATTTCTTCTTTTTACAGTAACTACCACAACCCAAGAAACCACCACACCATCCACGCCAGGTAATCATGAGGAAAGCAGTCCAAGGGTTTCTTCCCTCTAGTGCATGGGTTCCCAAACTTGGGGGCGTGCCCCCCTTCGGGGGCATGAGGAAATTCCAGGGGAAGGGGGCCTGAGGGTTTTCAAAAATCGAAAAAGGGGTTTGTGATGCCAAAAAGTTTGGGAACTACTGCTCTAGTGCCTCTACCTCTTTCAACAAATAGATCTTATCCTTACCATGGTAACATTCAATGCGCATGTTAATACTTGGGACATGACCACAACAAATGGACAAGAACACAACATCTTCCATTTGCCAGGAAGTTAAAATGTCCATGGCAGTTCTCTGAGTTAGGGTTGGGCCTCGTGTCCATATATATTTAGCGGGTGTCAGTCTGACTTGCATTTAAAGATCTATTTCTTCTTTTTACAGTTAGTACCACAACCCAAGAAACCACCACACCATCCACGCCAGGTAATCATGAGGAATGCAGTCCAAGCGTTTCTTCCCTCTAGTGCATGGGTTCCCAAACTTGGGGGTGTGCCCCCCTTCGGGAGCATGAGGAAATTCCAGGGAAAGGGGGCATGAGGGTTTTCAAAAATCAAAAAAGGGGTTTGTGATGCCAAAAAGTTTGGGAACGACTGCTCTAGTGCCTCTACCTCTTTCAACAAATAGATCTTATCCTTACCATAGAAACATTCAATGCGCATGTTAATACTTGGGACATGACCACAACAAATGGACAAGAACACAACATCTTCCATTTGCCAGGAAGTTAAAAAGTTCACAGCAGTTCTCTCAGTTAGGGTCTGGCCTCAGGTCCATATACATTTAGTAGGCTTGCATTTAAAGATCTATTTCTTCTTTTTACAGTAACTACCACAACCCAAGAAACCACCACGCCATCCACGACAGGTAATCATGAGGAATGCTCCTGATTGATAAGTATGGGCTAAAAATCACCATCAAACATATTTTGCTGTAAAAATAGTTGTAAATAAGAAGTAATTCTGAAGGTTTATTTGTGAAGACCCAACAGTAGTTGATGGTAGTAAAGAAACACTCTCAATTTGAAAGGTTGTCAGTTTATAAAAGTTGTTTAAAAGAAGTGTCGGGTCCCCTCCTTTTATCACCCTCTAGCAGTGGGACATTGTGGCAAGGGCCCCTCTTATCCAAGCCACCACCGGGCAGGACTCATACTCCCAACCCCAGGCTACTTCTATGCTGGCAACTTCTTGCGCAAGAACTCTTTTGCGGAAGAGTTCTTGTGCAAAAGCTCTTCCAGAAGAGAGCAACTACACTGGCATGTGCTTTTGCGCAAGAGCATCCATGCCAGTGTAGACACTTTCTTGTGCAAGAAAGCTCTGATGGCCATTTTAACTATTGGGCTTTCTTGCGTAAGAAATTTGTGTTGCCTGTCTATACTGGCCTCTTGCGCAAGAACAGTTGCACAAAAGGGCTTATTCCTGAGAGGGAGCATCAGAGTTCTGGCGCAAGAAGCCCTGATTTCATACATTAGAATGTCAATTTACTTGTGCAAGAACATGCAGCCAGTGTAGAAAGGCAGCAAGTTTTTGCACAAGAGCTGCCGCTTTAGCGCAAGATCGCGCTAGTGTAGACACAGCCCCAGAGTTTAGGTTTTTGCAGCTGGTCTCTGGGGTAGGGAGCCTGGCCACGCCTCCTCAGACTCCCTCCCTAGCTGCCTCCACTTAACACTGTTGCAGATTGTTTTCTCAAACTTCTTCCTCTCTGTCTCTCCACCACCTCCCTTCTGTCCTCTCACCCTCTCCTCCAGCTTCCAACTGCTGAGGCTTTTAAAGGCCCTCGGGCAGCCAGCAGAGAAGTCAGCTGGCCCCAATCTGCCTGCGCCAGCTCCCTCCCAGCTGCATCTAATTGGCCTGTAGTTCTCTGCTTCTACTTGCAGGTTTTTTCCCCTTTTGAGTTGCCTTTTTCCCTCCCTGCAGCAGCTCCCTGGCCTGACCCTGCCACAGACATCAATAGAAAGAATGACCCGGCTCTATTGAGAAATCACTGAAACTGGCTAAATACAAACTGTTGTCAAATGTGCTGCCTGCACCACTTCCCACAGCTCCCATTGTCTGGGAACAGTGAACCGCAGCCACTGGGAGCTGTGAGTAGCCATACATACATACATACTTCCAGGTAAAGAACATGTCTGGTGGCCTGCCAATAGCTACATCAGCAAACCATGTCCAGCCTGCAGGCTGGTTATAGCCCATCCCTGGAGCAGCTGGTAAATTTTACTCTTGGCTTTGAAGGTTCCTAGTTATTTTTCCAGGAGTGCCTTTGGGGGTTTTAGAAATATATGTCCCACCATTATCTAATTACAGTTAATGTGCATGTTACCTTTTGGAGCCTACACATAACAAGTGGGCAAGGATCCTGCATCTCTTACAATTGCTAGGATGTTAAAACTCCCATGAGCTATTTGTCTGAGTAATGATCAGAGCCCATGTCCATAGATGTTCTATCTTTACCAGACTATCCTAGTGATGTGGATATATTCGTTTTCTTTCTTCTTTTTTTTTCTCCTGCAGCTTCCGCAATTACAACAAGTAAGTAGAAAGAATGCGACCAGGAATGATAAATATGGGGCTTAAAATTAACCAGGCACAAACACCTGCTGTCAAAAAAATAATTCTTACTGTGAAGGGCTGCTGATTTATTGCAGTAAACTCATGCCGTTCATTAAAAAAAAATTGTGATTTTAAACAGGGCAAGAAATAGTTCTGTTAAACAACATAAAACCAACTGAGCCAATCACTCAGACAAACAAGTTTGGTTACAATTTGCAAGTGATAATGCTGCCTACTTCCTGTTTACAGTGTCACCTGAAAGTGAGAATAGGTCTTCCCATGGCACTGTTGCAGCCAGTATCAGTAGTTATTTGTGTGTCAAATGTGCTAAACATTCTTGTGTCCCTTCATATTTCAACCACCATTCCAGAGGACATGCTTCCATGCTGCTCACGGGTTATGCTCAGTAATGATCCAAAGCAGAATGGACAGATGCATGTTCATTTTCATCATCTGAGTCAGAAGGCTGATTTTCTATCCTGGTTCTGTAGTTTCTGTTTATGGTGTTGCTCTTTTAAGACGGTTGAAATCAATCTCCAAACCTCTCAGATTTTGGAAGGCATTTCTGATCCTTAAATCTTGGGCTGAGTGTTATAGCTATTTTTAGAAATGCCAGATTTGTACCCTCTTTGCATCTTCTCAGATCTGCAGTGAAAGTGGTCTTAAGATGAGCAACATCTGCTGGGTCATACTCTCAGATAGCTATAATATGAAGCACATGGAAAATGCGGGTAAAATTAAATAGGAGACATGCAATACACCCCCAAAGACATGCAATACACCAATACAGTCACAAAATTTAAGTCACACATTTTTTTCTTAATGACCATCATCAGCATGGAAGCATGTCCGCTTGAATGGCAGCTTAAACTCTCATGAGTGATTCACCTGTACACTAATCAGAGCAGATCTCCACAGCTGTCATATGTTTAGCTCTTTGGAAGGAAGTTCTACTGCAGCTTCCACAGCTGCATCAGGGAAGCAGAAGGAATAAGAGTGGGGAGTGAAATACCTGATATTTTCAACCATCAAGCACAACTGTGGTGCTAAAGAAAAATCATTATCACTGAGCAGTTAATTGTGCAGTGTGCCCATGATCTACAGGGAGGCTACCGTCTTGATCTTTGAGGTCTGCCAAGCTGATGCTGCTGTTGCTTGAACACATGGTGCTGACAATCTAAGGTTTTGTTCCCTCTAGTGCCCCCTAGTGGTTGTAATAAATAGCTCTTCTAACATGTTAACATTGAATGTTCATGTTAAATATTTGGTTCCTTGCTGCAACAAATGGACAAGAACACAACATCTTCCATTTCCCATGAAATTAAAATGTTCATGGCAGTTCTCTGATTTACTGTCAGGCCTAATATAAATATATACAGGTAGTCCCCGACTTACGCGGATCCGACCTATGTCGGATCCGCACTTACGAACGGGGCTGCCCCAGAGTACACGGACTGCGGGACCTCGCGGTCCTGCCGCCCGTGTACTCTGGGGCTTTCTCTGCGTCTCCCTGGTCTGCAGACCAGGAAAACGCAGAGCAAAGCCGCGGAGGGGCTCGGGCAGCCCAGGGGCGCCTGGGCTGCCCCGCTGCCCGAGCCCCCCCCCGCCCTCCCCCCCTGTGGCTTTGCAAAGCCGCGGGGGAAGCCGGCAGCGGGACAGCCCAGACGCCCCGCAGCTGTCCCGCTGCCGGCGTCCTCAGAGGCTTTGCTCCCTGTCTCCCTGGTCTGCTGGTCTCCAGCAGATCAGGGAGACTGGGAGCAAAGCCGCGGAGGACCCAGGCGGCGGGACCACGGTGCGTCTCGGTCTGCCGCCCGTGTCTTCCTGGTCTGCTGGGGTGGGGGCAGCTAGTACGCTCCCCCCCCCCCCAGCAGACTAGGCTTTTCTCCGGACGCCTGTGGCAGAGCAGCTGGGGCGCTGCCAGTTGGTCCCGCAGCGCCGCTCTGGGCGCTACTGGTCCAACCCAGCAGCACCCCAGCTGCTCTGGTCCTGATTCAGCCGCTGCTGGTCAGTTCAGCAGCGGCTGAATCAGGACGCCTGGGGCAGAGCAGATGGGGTGCTGCTGGGTTGGTCCAGTGGTGCCGAGGAGCGGCGCTACTGGAGCAACCCAGCAGCACCCCAGCTGCTCTGCCCCAGGCGTCCTGATTTAGCCGCTGCTGAAACTGACCAGCGCTGACTACAGGAAGCCCGAGGCAGAGTTGCTCTGCCCCGGGCTTCCTGGAATCAGCTGCTGATCAGTTTCAGCAGCAGCTGACTTGGGGACGCTTGGGGTTCTTAAGTTGATTCTGTATGTAAGTCAGAACTGGCGGTCAGTTTCAGCAGCGGCTGAATCTGGACGCCAGTTCCGACTTACATACAGATTCAATTTAAGAACAAACCTACAGTCCCTATCTTGTACGTAACCCGGGGACAGCCTGTATACGCTTGGTTTTCAGTCTGAGTTGCATTTAAAGATCTGTCGCTTCTTTTACAGCGGCAATAGCTACCACTACTCATGTAACCTCTGAGTCAATCATGACAGGTATTCATGAGGAATGCACAATAAGTATGAAGCTTAAAATCACCATCAAAAATATTTGGCTCTAGAAAATAGTTGTAAATAATAAATAATTCTGAGGATTTATTTGTGAACACCCAACAGAGTAGCTGGGGATAGTAAAGGAAAACTCTCAATTTGAAATGTTGTCAATTTATAAAAGAAGTTTAAAAGAAGTGTGGGGTCCTTCCACTTTGTCATCCTTTTGCAATGAGACATCACTACAAAGAATGACCTGGATCCATGGGAAACAGGCTAAATACAAACTGTTGTCAAATGTGTTGCCAGTACTGCTTCCCACAGTTCCTATTGGCCATGAATTATGAACCGTGGCCTCTGGGAGCTGCGAGCAATTGTACATACAGACTTCCAGGTAAACAATGGGTTTGGTGGCCTGCCAACAGCTAACTTCGGCAAACGGCATCCAGCCCACAGGCTGGTTATTGCCCATCTCTGGAGCAGCTGGTGAATTTCACTCTTGGCTTTGAAGTCCCTGGTGGATTTCCCACAGATGCCTCCAGAGGATTTAGTTTAATATGTCCTACCATTATCTAATTGCAGTTAATTTGCATGTTACCTTTTGGAGCCTAAGTATAACAGGCGGGCAAGGATATTGCATCTCTCCCAATTGCTAGAATGTTAAAACTCCCATGAGCTATTTGCCTGAGTAATGATCAGAGCGGATGTCCATAGATATTCTACATTTACCAGAATATTCTAGTGATGTGGATAATTGTTTTCTTTTGTTTTTCTCCTACAGCTCTTACAACTACAAGTAAGTAGAAAGAATGTGACCGGGAAGTGATAAATCAAAAGCTTAAAATATGCCAGCCACAAATAACTTCTATAGAAAAATAATTATTACTAGGGCTGTTGATTTATCGCAATTAACTCATGCCATTAATTCTAAAGATCCAATGTAAAATTTCAATAAATAGCACTATTAAACAAGAGAAAAACCAATTGAAATGTGTGCAATATTTTGGACATTTTTCTACATTTTCAAATACATTGATTCCTAGTACAACACAGAATACAACATATATAGTGCTCGCTTTATATTATTATATATATTATTATTTTTATTACAAAAAATGTAAAAATGATAAACAAAATAAATTGCATTTTTCAGTTTACCTTATGCAAGTATTGAACTGCAATTACTTTATTGTGAAAGTGTAACTTACAAATATAGATATTTTTTGTTATATAATTGCAGTCAATCACAAGACACGCTGTCCTACTTCTTATTCAGCCCTTGCTAAATAAATAAGTTTGTTTGTATTTACATATGATATTGCTTCCTGTTTCTAATTTACAATGTCAACTGAAAGTGAGAACAAAGTTTCATCTGTCACTTTTGTAGCTGGCTTTGCCATGTATTTACATCACAGATATGCTAAACATTCATCTGCCCCTTTAAGTTTCAACCATCATTCAAGAGGACGTGCTTCCATGCTGATAATGGTCATTAAGAAAATAATATGTGAATTAAATTTTGTGACTGAACTCCTTGGGGTGTATTGCATGTCTCCTGTTCTGTTTTACATGCATTTTGCCATGTATTTTATGTTATAGCAATCTCAGATGATGACCCAGAAGATGTTCATTTTAACAACACTTTTACAGCAGATTTGAAAAAATTGAAAGAAGGTAAGAATATGACATTTCTAAAAATAGCTACAGCACTCTACCCAAGAATTAAGAATCTGAAATGCCTTCCACTATTGGAGAGTTGTGGAGCTTGATTTCAGAAGTCTTCAAAGAAAATCACCCCGATGCAGAAACTACAGAACCCAACCCCCCAGGATAGAAAATCAACCTTCTGATAGTGGCATCTGACTCAAATAATGAAACAGAACATGCATCGGTCCACTCTGCTTTGGATCGTTATTGAGCAGAACCCAGAGGCAGGTGGTTGAAATATGAAGGGACATATGAATCTTAAGCACATCTGGCATGTAAATATCTTGTGATGCTATGGGAAGACCTATTCACATTTTCAAATGACATTGTAAACAGGAAGTAGGCAGCACTATTACCTGCAAATTGTACCCACACTTGTTTGTCTGAGTGACTGGCTGAACATGAAGTAGGACTGTGTGGAGAGGTAGGCTCAAAAGTTTTACATTGTCTTATTTTTGAATGCAGGGGGCGGTTTTTGTACATCATTCTAACTCTGTAAAATCAATTTTCCTGGAAAACAAAGTGTACTACAGTTCTTACATGCAGTGAATTGAAAAATCCTATTTCTTCATATTTTTACAATGCAGATATTAGTAATAAAAATAAATGTACAGGAGCACTGTACACTTCACATTCTTTGTTACAACTGAAATCAATATATTTGAAATGGTCAGACACCTCCACTAACATTTAAATAAATGGTATTCTATTGCATAACCATGCAATTAATCGTGATGACATCCCCCTCAGAACTGATAGTGATCGTCATGTAACTGTGGATAATCAACAAAGCAGAGGGTTGGGGAAGGATATCGTATTGCCCAGGGGTTCAGAAGTTTAAGACTCCAATGAGTGATTTATCCGGGTACTAAACCATGATTATTGAAAAATTCATGCTAATTGTGGGGCACTAACGCAGCGTGCAAGGGGCCTGCTGCCCTTCCATGTCTACCAAGCTGCTGATTGTGCGGAACTGGTGGCCCTGACAATCCCATGTCTTGTTCCCTCTGATGCCCCCTAGTGGTTTCAAGAAATATCCCTTCTCCTGACATGGTAACATTCCATGTACCTGTTAATATCTGGGACATTATCATAGCCAATGGACGAGAACAGCACATCTGCCTTTTTTGAATTAGCTTCAAAAAGCTGATGCCAGCCTATGCTTCATAAGGTGACTTGCATTTACAGATTTGTTTCTTCTTTCCCAGCAGCTACCACTGCCCTCCTTGACTCAACTACCCAGGTATCCCCTTTCTCAACTACGACAGGTAAGCAGAAAGAATAGAACTGACAGATAAGCATGGAACTTAAAATCATCATCAAAATATTTTACTATAGAAAATAATTGGAAATTGGAAATGATACAGACAATGATTTAATTGTGAAGCCCCCACAGAATAGCTGATGTGAATTTGAAAGAGTCAGTTCATAAAAGCAGTTTAGAAAAAGCATCAAGACCTCTGTTTTCATTAAGCTCTAGCTTAATGGGACGTTGTGACTGGGTGTCTGCCCTAGACTGGCCCTTTAAGGGTAAAACTCAGCCCCGGGAGATGGGAGAGAGAAAAGCCCCACAGCTAAGGCAGGTACTAGCTAATCAGGGCCTAGGTGAGGGGAGTATAAATAAAGGCTCCTGGAGACAAGGAGAGGCAGACTTTTTAGCTGGGGAGCAGGAGGGACCTGGCTGCCAGGGAAGCTAGAGACTTCCTGACTTAGAGAAGGGCTGGGGAAAGTCAGGAAGAGCTGGGGAAGCTCTGGCCAGGCAAGCTCCCAGGTTGCAGGGCCTGAAGGAAGGCTTGAAGCTACTAGGGCTGCAGGGGGGCAGCCAGGGTAGGCAAAGGCAGCAGGTCCACACCCCCTGGGCAACGATGAGTGGCCATTCCAGACTGCAGTTTGCCCTTGAGGAAAGGCGCTAGATGCTGACTCGGAGTGGGTCACTGATGCAAGGTGGGCATAGGGGGTTGAGGGTTCCCAGAAGGGCAGGATCCCGGAGTGGGGGGGCACTGCGGCAGGGAAGTACCCAGGTGTGGAGAAAAAAAATCAGTAACAGTGGTTGAGACACCGGCCAAAAGGGGGCGCTCCAGGGCTGAATGGGCTAATTCCTGAGCCACCAGCAGGAGGTGCCCATGGTAATGAGACACACCCCGGTCACAGACATCCATACAAAAAAAAGAAGGCGGTGGAAGTAATTGTCTGACTCTGTGGAGAAACCACTGACACACAATAGCACAAAGTGTTATCAAAAGGAAAGAATTTGAGTGAGCAAACAACACTTGTTTTTTTCTTCTAATCTCTTTTAAAACCATTTTTTTGGGGGAAAAAAGGCAAATTAAAAGATTTTCAGGGCAAAGCATGTTTTTTTAAGTAGATTTTTAAAATGGAAGTTCTTTTTAAAACCCAGATTCTTACAAGTTACAAGCAACTGAAACTAGGATCTTATAATGAAAATACTGGGAAACTTTAATCAGAGGGGGTGCTGCCTTCCCTGCCAAGTGTGGCCAAGAGTGCTCAGCATGTAATGAGATTTAACCTTAAATATAGGGGGGAAAGTTATAGCCACATTGTAATCTTAGCAGGCACTAAGGTTTCATGATGTGTGACTATTAAGTTGAAGGAGGTTCCTTTAAAAATCTAAATGTCTCTTTGATGATGTGGCTTTTGATGGAGTCTGGTGGGTAACAGAAAGAACTTGTGTCAGTGTCTACTTACCAGATTTACCTTCCACAGATACTACAGGGCAGCAAGGCTCTGGGTGGTATGGCTCAATCTGTGGCAGAAAAGCACACAGGCCAGACATGATCTGGGAGAATCTGTATTACTTATAAAGAAGTGTGATGATCGCTAGACCTGGGCAAACTTTTGTGGCTGAAACTTTTTTCACAAAACTATGCATGCTCAGGTGACTTTGGGCTTAACTGTACCAAACACAAACATAGCTCTGTAGAATAATAATTAGTAGTAGTTGTTATAATACATATAGTCATTAAAATAAAAGTGATGTTCCTGGTGAATTTCACCTGTGGTACTGATGGTCCCAGGTTATATTCCCATTGTTGTCCCCTGAGAATTCAGAGAAATATATCATACAAATAGCTAGTTACATATCAATTACAATGTCTAGCCCTAGTCTCACAACCTGTAGGCATTAATACAATAATTACAATAATCTCGCTATTAACAGTCAAGTCCTGTACCTGCCAAAATTTGGGATGTTTCAATCACCTTTTTCTGTTCCTACAAATGTTTCCTTCACCCTATTACAGCATGAGATGCATTCAACATAATACGAGGGAAAGTGTTTGATTATCCAGGAGAGATTGACACAGATTATATGCCAAATGCATGGAGTAAGCACGTTGATTGAAAACTGTAATAATTGTTCCTCTAATATTTTTGCATTATACTCCTCCCATAACAATAGTACTTAACGTGGAAGTGTGATTTTCTTCTTTTGAATTGATGGAGATTATTTTTAAAAATCCAATAGTTTATTTGTGTATATGGATATTGCAGGGTTGGGTGTGCGGGAGGGGGCTAGACCAGCAATTATTTACTAGGCTTTTGTAGTCAGGGTTGCATTAAAAGGTAAATTCATTCTTATATAGGAAATATCTTTTTACCTTGTGCAGGCAAGGGGAGAAATGGAAGTGATTTATATGTGAGAGTCATAAAGAAGGAGGGGACCGTTCATTCTGGGGATAGAAAGCATTATCCAAAAATATGGTTCTGTAGAATAAGAAATATTACTTAGTAAAGGTGGCACAGGTAATGACTCTGGTAGTTAATGCGGCCTAGAACTTTTCACTGTTTTCAGTGCTTGTAACTCTGCCGGACTTTAACAGTTAGGGCTGAAATTTTGCAGGTCAGGCTTCTGCCTCAATTTGAATTTATTTTGAAAGTTTTAGCCAAAATGGTTCTGCTGTTTCAGATCCATGGAGGTTAAGTTCATCAGTGCTTATTTGCCAGGATGGGTAGGAATGGTGTCCCTAGCCTCTGTTTGTCAGAGGCTGGGAATGAGTGACAGGATGGAATCACTTGATGATTCCCTGTTCTGTTCATTCCCTCTTGGAGCACCTGGCATTGGCCACTGTGGGCAGACAGGATACTGGCCTAAATGGACCTTTGGTCTGACCCAGTATGGCCGTTCTTATGTTCTTAGAGAGATTCTTATCCGACATTAATGGCTGTACTTATCTTAGTTCATTAAGCAAGGTAAGTAACACCTGTCACATTTTAGGGCCAAAAATGTTGTTTAGCCTGTGTCAAATCTCCTTGCAGGAGGCATAAGGGATCTGTCGAAAAAGGCTTTCTTTCTCAACAGAGCCCCCTTTAGACTGCCACTGTTTGCCGACAAAGTGCTGAGTTGGCAAAACGCGGCAGCCATTTTTATGCAAATTAGGCACGGGATATTTAAATCCCTGCCTCATTTGCAATGTCGACCTGCCTAATCTGCATCCCTTTGCCAACAGAGAGATGCAGTCTAGACATACCCTGACAGTCTGGGTTTTGTTCCCACCAATTAACGGAAAGCCTGTATGAAATTACACTTATTTTCTATGTTAGCATTTGAAACAGTGATGTCACCAGTGGACAAGGTCAGCACATCTCCCAGTTTCTGCGAAGTTAAAATGGGCCTGTCATCTATTTGCATTTGCAAGAGGCAGACTTCATGGTATTGTACATTTACTATTTCCTTTGTATTCTGAAATTTTGTTTCCTCCTTCCCAGGAACTGTGTCTTCCACCACTCCCACGCCTATAACACGTAAGCATGGAAAAATGGAAGGGATTGATCAATTAGAGGATTAAAAGCACAGATAGGGTGCTATGGAAAAAATAATTATAATTAATAAATAATATAATTCTGAACAGCTGGTTCATTAGCTGGTGACACTACTGACTAGAAAGTTAGTAATTTACGAAAAGGAATTCAAAGAAGTTTTAGCCCAACAGCAGACCATAAGCTCCTCAGCCAAATTCTGGGGTTTTACAGTTACATTTTCCTCCCCTCCATTGTCATGTGAGACCCAGGTAAACAGGAGAGGAAGCACTGAAACTGACTATTCACACAGTTCCTCTTCCTTTTTTCTGTGGAGAAATGCCCGTGCCCAATGCTGGATGCACAGTGTAAAAAACCCTGCTCTAGGTAGAGCCAATGAGAATAAATAATTTTTCTGAGGGCAAATCATGAGTCCTTTCTGGCCAGGTTTGCATAGAGGAAAGCTTTCCAGTTTAGCATTGATTCCTCTGTGGTCTTACTGTTGCTTGTTGGGCCAGATCCTGAGATGGTGTAAACAGGCATTGCTCCATGGAAGTCGGTGGAGTTACACCAATTCACATCAGCGTGTTGTCATAGGGGAATATTAACTGTTTTTATCTTGTTGAGGTACAAATAATCGGAGGAAAACTAAAAGCTTCCATCTTCCTGCTACAGTCTTTTGTTTAGCTGTGTCAATGTCTTTTCTCATAGAATCACCTCCACCCTGTGCAAATAAACCATGTGTTAGCAGCACTGCTGAATGTATTAACCTATATGACGGTTATATATGCCAGTGCCCATATTCATACTACTATACACAATCAGGATGCCAAGAAGGTAAGCTGGGGGCTGGTGATCAGTTTTCTTTATCTACTACACATACAATGGTGCTTTTTCTGTTTTCATTTTAATTTTCTCAGTGAAAATGTAAATGGTCCGGGCGAGTTTCAGCCACTATGACCCATGCTGGTTGTGCTTTACTCTGCTAATAGCTCCCGTTCCATTAACCTGTTATAGCTTCTTAAACATTGCTGAAACAAAAAGGTTGAACACAGTAGAGAAAATTGCACTCCACAGTGCTAACAGTGTAGATTAAACTGCATAGAAAGCAGACAGAATTCCAGGGTTAAAGTGGAAACTAATGTTTCTGGCCAAGGTTGTGAAATAGTGGTACCCAAAACAGGCTTCTAAAAATGGCCTGATTTTACAAGATGCTGAGCACCCACCATGTCCTGTTGTAGTGGGCCTGCATTGGAGGTGCTGGATGCTCAGCCTTTGGGGAAATTGGGACTCATACTTAGGTGCGTAAAGGCCAGCTTTTCAAAGCTATTTAGGCACCTAGCGATACAGATTGGAACCAGATAGGATCTTTTTTCAGAAGTACCTAAGCAGGTTAAGCAGCTAACCCCATGATTTCAATCATCAGACACTTTGGGCATCTCCATACCTTTAGAAATCTTCCCCCAAATAAATATGTCATAGAATCATAGGACTGGAGGGACCTCAAGAGGTTGTCCAGTCGCCTGCACTCATGGTAGGACTAAATATTAGACCATCCCTGAGAGGTATTTGTCTAACTTGCTCTTAAAAATCTTCAGTGATAGAGATTCCACAGACTCCCTAGGCAATTTATTCCAGAGTTTAGCCACCCTGACAGTTGGGAAGTTTTTTCGAATATCGCACCCAAACTACTTTTATTGCCCGTTAACACCACTGTTTCTTGCCTGTTCTCAGAAGTTAAGATTATTTTTTCTCCTTGCTACTTGTAACAACCTTTTGTGTACAGTAATTCCTCATTTAACACTCTAGCTATATTACAGAAAATGATCGTGTTAAGTGAAAACGTGTTATGTGGGGTCAGTTTTCCCCTTGAAAATAATGGAAAAAGTGGGGTTGCGTTTCAAGTGGTGGTGTTTCTTGGGACTGGGACATAAGGTTGGGGGAGAAAGGGTTACAGCAGGGAGGGGAGGTGTTTGGTTCTGGGGAAGGGAAGGGGAGGGGAGGGGAGGAGAGGTGAGGAGGATTGGGTTGGGAGTATGCCCCTGTGATGGGTCTTCCGGAACCCACACTGCGTCCGGCGAGGGGGGGGGGTCGCTGGGGAACGGCGTGGTAAGCAGCGAACCCTCCGCTGCTTTGCAGGGAGGCAGGGCAAGCCCTGCGCAGCTGCTGGCGACAGGCTGGCTGGGGAAACCCAGCCACTGGCCTGCAACCAGGGGCACAGGAGAGGGGGCAAGGTATCCTGTGAGGAGGAGTCAGCGGGGAACGGTGCGGCGAGCGGCGAACCCTCCGCCGCTTTGCAGGGAGGTGGGGGAAGCCCCGCGCAGCCGCTTGCAATGGGCCGGCTGGGGAAATCGTGTTATCCGGGGATGGTTATGTAACTCAAAAAACGTTTCCTAAAAAAAAAATTGTGCTATCGTGAAAACGTGTTAAATGGGCACATATTAAATGAGGAATTACTGTACTTGAAAAAATCCCCTCCCAGTCTTCTCTTCTCCATCTCAAACAAACCCAGATTTTTCAATCTTCCCTCTCAGGACATGCTTTTTAGATGTTTAATCGCTTTTGTTGCTCTTTTCTGGACCTTCTCCAATTTGTCCAGATCTTGCCTAAAATGTGGTGCCCAGAACTAGACACAATATTCCAGTTGGGGCCTAATCAAAGTGGAATAATGCAGAAGAATTACTTTTTGTGTCTCTCTTATAACACTTCTGCTAATGCAACCCAGAAGGATGTTTGCTTTTTTGTTCACACATACAGGCTGTCCTCAGACTTACAACACAATTGATTCCTGAAAATTGAGACATCGTAACTTGCTCTCTATGCCATTATCTAGATCACTAATAACGATACTGAACAGAACCAGATGCAGAACTGATTCCTGGAAGACCTTATGTCCACTCCTAGGCACACATTTATGAAAATTTTGGCTTATTCTATTAAATGCTGTAATACTTAGATATGTCCTGTGTTTGTTTTCAATGAGCAAACAAACATTATTTTAGTAGCAGAACCACACCAGTTTCTCTGTCCTTCATGCTCGCTGATAGCAGTGTACTTTGTTGAAAAGGGCTGGTTAAGTGAATATTTATCTGAGCCATCTTCCCAATAGAAGAAAATTGGCAAGTATAGATCCTGTGTAGAGCTGCTTATTATCTTTAAAAATTAATAGCCCAATGCTGTAACCCTGCTTACTACACATATACTGTGTAATGAATTAATGTCTCTGCTTTATTTTTAGGAAAAGTGTTCCCTGGACTGTTAACACTGAATGCAATGTATACTGAGGACATGATCATTGTAAACTCTTCAGATTTCAAGGAATTATACATGAATGTCACAGATTTTGTGAGTCATTTTAAAAAACTCTTTCCATATATATTTAATCTTGAGATCTGCTTTCTGGACTGAGATAGGTGGAGGAAAATATGCAAATCTAGGTCAGAGTAACTTACACCTTCCTTTACCACTGTCAAGGGGTATGCTACAGTCAGTCTAGTGCTGGATTTATTGTTCTCTTTCTTCCATAGATAAGAAACCAAGATTTGACCTTGTATACTAGAGCCATTCCAAAAATGGGATTTCCATCCCACAGGAAATTCCAACGGTTCAAGATTTTGTTTTGTTCCAAATCGAATCAAAATAATCAAACTTCACAAGTTTCTGTGAAAGGGAAAACTTCCATTTGGGGATCTAACAGTGCTGCTGGCACCTGTCCCAGGTCTCCTTGTCCCCCTGCACTGCTCCTTCCCTCCTGAATGACTTAAGATGGCAGGAAGGGGGAGAAACCCTCAGTCTGATGACAGGAGGAAGGAAGGCAAACTCTGCCGCCGCCTCCTCCATTCTCTCCATTGTAGCTTTTGTAGAAATCAACATGTTCCTGCAAAACATTTAATTTTGATAAACCAGCATTTTCTGCTGGGAAATGGCCGCACTGGTAATTTTCTGACCATGAATCTTTGTTATTTTTAAGATCTTAGCTCTGGGATACTATATCCTCAGACTGCACATTTTTTGAGATCAGATCTTTCTACAGTAAGGGTGGATGAACATGTAGTGACAAGAAAAGAGACAAACACTTATTTTCTTATTACACACTCTGCACGTTTTTTTTTTTTAAGCCTCATGCCTCGGTTGGACTAACATAGTTAACATGGCCCTAATCCAGAGTCATAACTAGCTAATTTGGCACCTGAGGCCAGGCCATCCTTGGTGCGGGCGGGTTTGCTGACGTGGCGTGAGGCACGAGCGAAGACCGCGTAATAGCTGTCTTTTCTGCGCCCCCTCAGCTATGCACCCGAGGCAAGTGCCTCACTCGCCTCGCCCTTGTTATGGCCCTGCCCTAATCAACAATTGCTATTAGTACGTTTGAGAGAGTAATTCTCGTTCATAAGGATAAAAGTAGGTTAGGTCCGGCATTAGGGCAAGGTGGTTGCCATGGGCCCCGCATCTTCAGGGTTCCACAGTGTCTGGAGCTTGACCAGCCACTCACTCGCTGCCCGGCCATGCAGCACAGCCATCTGCCTTGGGCCCTGCAAACTCTCTGGCCAGGCCTGACTTTAAGTAGAAGGCATATTTTTAAGAAATTGGTGCTTAAAGTTTAGATGTGTAAACATGGATTTAGGCACCTAAATAAGAGTCCTAATTTCTGATCCATAAGTAGAGGAATAGTATGAATGAGGGGGGGTGTTAAATACCATGTGCAGTTGTATAAACATTGAATGAAGTCTTGGAATGTATTTCCTGGGAAAGCAGGATATTCTGCTCTTTAATGGACTATGATGATAGATTTACTCATGATAAGTGTTACTTCTTGGTGCTATGTGTGGCACTGATTGGTGAAGGGCAGGGAGATCTTCCCCTCCTGCTAAGAAATGTGTGTGTGGAGGTCTAGGAACAGAAGGCTGTGTTTCCCATTGTGGGATTACCCCTGGGTACTCCAGCCAGGGACCTGGAATCTGTGTATGGGTGTGCATACAGCCTTGTGTAATAAGAGGCTCCCCACTAACCCTTGCAGGGCCATATGAATGTCTAGGAGCTGATGGAGGAACAGGGACATCTGTGGGTAGATGTGCCTCCTCACCACTTCCTGAGCTTGCGCTCTAGATGTGAGCCTCCATTAGACATGTGCTTAACAAGGATTCCTCCACTATCCAGTGCTTATGGGAAACCTCCCACTACCTTATGTGGTGTGGGGAGCTCCTGTGCACATGGATGGGACAGAGGTGGAGGCACAGAGAAGTCACCACTGCCTGAGGTGCCACTAACTATTCACATTTTTCCAAGGGGGCAGGGAGGGAAATGATGATCATCCTGAACCCAGGTCTCTGCTTCCATCCCTCATCTGCTTCCTCACCATGGATATCAGAGTCCCAAATATGCTCCTTCATAGTATCATGGGGAACGGGGAACAGAGCTTTGGTTCCATGGGTCCCCCTTCCCCTTGTCCAATCCAGATGGGGAAGATCTGGGCACAGCAGCATCCCTTTAAGTGTGGAACCTGGGAGGATGCTGCCACCCTAAAGCATCTGTATATAGTGATAACTTGTTATTATATTTATAATTTTATGACCCACTCAGACAGCACTTGCTTAGACAAAGTGCTTTGAGGAGTTTGCCTGGACATGGAGTGACAAACTCTGGGTCCTTAATTTCCCTCAGTGGCTCGGAGAGAGATGAACCCTTCCACCCCAATTTCTCTTGGATATTTTGATCTGTGGCCTTGCAAAGCTATGAATCAAACTCATTTTATCTTTCACAGTTCAACACAACTTTCCAGAATGAGACAAGCTATGGCGAGACGAAAATTGTGAATGTAATGTAAGTTCAGCAGCGTGTGTGTCTGTGTGTGATCTTTCTCTTGGGTTGCATCTAGACTACATGCCTCTGCCGACAGAGGCATGTAAACTAGGCTACCTGACATAGGCAATGAAGCGGGGATTTAAATAATCCCCGCTTCATTAAAATAAAGATGGCCGCCACACTGTGCCGGATCATCTGATTGTTGGCACAGCAGTCAAGATGCAGATCGGTCGACAAGGGAAGCCTTTGCCAACCGATCCCTTATGCCTCGTGAAACAATCAGCTGATCCGGCACAGAGCGGTGGCCATCTTTATTTTAATGAAGCAGGGATTATTTAAATCCCCGCTTCACTGACTATGTTGGGTAGCCTAGTTTACATGACTCTATTGGCAGAGGTGTGTAGTCTAGACGCACCCTTGGTTTACAAAGCATTGACCAAGAATGCATAGCTCACATTGCCTTCTTGTTTTGTCCCATTTTATATACTGTCAATCCTAATTTCATCAAATCAGATGAGGAATAGAAAATAAACTCAGTTAAACAAGATTTCAGATTAGTGGGGACTTTGGGCCCACTTTGGAAAATACACATTTTCAAAATCAGAAGTTTCAGGCTCATTGTGTGTGTAGGGTGAGCTGATACAACACCCTCCATATACACAGCAGAACTTCCACTAGTAATAATGGGAGTTTTGCAAAAATACTGAGAGCAGAATATGGCAGTGACATGCTATGGAAACGGCCAGATTCTAAGAGCCTGACTTATGCTCAGTAACTCTTTATTCCATGAGCATTCCCGTTGCTAATAGCCATTGGAGTAAGATATAAACGGCATAAGACCCTATTTATCATGAATATGAGTACCAGAATCTGGCCCTTAGTAAAGTTTCTATTGTATTAAGCATCATTAAGAGGGGGAAATGTCTGGGGGCATATTTAGGACCACTATTACCTTTTACTTATTTTTTCCTGTACAAATTAGGGACGTAAGCGATTAGTCTACCAGTTGATTAGCTGATAATCATAGAATCATAGAATACTAGGACTGGAAGGGACCTTGAGAGGTCATCAAGTCCAGTCCCCTGCCCTCATGGCAGGACCAAATACTGTCTAGACCATCCCTGATAGACATTTATCTAACCTACGCTTAAATATCTCCAGAGATGGAGATTCCACAACCTCCCTGGGCAATTTATTCCAGTGTTTGACTACCCTGAAAGTTAGGAACTTTTTCCTAATGTTCGACCTAAACCTCCCTTGTTGCAGTTTAAGCCCATTGCTTCTTGTTCTATCCTCAGAGGCCAAGATGAACAAGTTTTCTCCCTTCTCCTTATAACACCCTTTTAGATATCTGATAACTGCTATCATGTCCCCCCTCAATCTTCTCTTTTCTAAACTAAACAAACCCAATTCTTTCAGCCTTCCTTCATAGGTCATGTTCTCTAGACCTGTAATCAGTCTTGTTGCTCTTCTCTGGACCTTCTCCAATTTCTCCACATCCTTTTTTAAATGTGGTGCCCAGAACTGGACACAAGACTCCAACTGAGGCCTAACTAGCGCAGAGTAGAGCGGAAAAATGACTTCTCGTGTCATGCTCACAACATACCTGTTAATGCATCCCAGAATCATGTTTCCTTTTTTTGCAACAGCATCACACTGCTGACTCATATTCAGCTAGTGATCCACTATAACCCCTAGATCTCTTTCTGTTGTACTCCTTCCTAGGCAGTCGCTTCCCATTCTGTATGTGTGAAACTGATTGTTCCTTCTTAAGTGGAACACTTTGCATTTGTCTTTATTAAACTTCATCCTGTTTACCTCAGACCATTTCTCCAATTTGTCCAGATCATTTTGAATTATGACCCTATGCTCCAGATTAGTCACAACCCCTCTCAGCTTGGTATCATCTGCAAACTTAATAAGCGTACTTTCTATGCCAATATCTAAATTGTTGATGAAGATACTGAAGAGACCTGGTCCCAAAACAGACCCCTGCGGAATCCTACTTGTTATACCTTTCCAGCAGGATTGTGAACAATTAATAACTACTCTCTGAGTACAATTATCCAGCCAGTTATGCACCCACCTTATAGTAGCCCCATCTAAGTTGTATTTGCCTACTTTATTAATAAGATTATCATGCGAGACTGTATCAAACGCCTTACTAAAGTCTAGGTATACCACATCCACCGCTTCTCCCTTATCCACAAGACTTGTTATCCTATAAAAGAAAGCTATCAGATTGGTTTGACATGATTTGTTCTTTACAAATCCATGCTGGCTGTTCCCTATCGCCTTGCCACCTTCCCAGTGTTTACAGATGATTTCCTTAATTACCTGCTCCATTATCTTCCCTGGCACAGAAGTTAAACTAACTGGTCTGTAGTTTCCTGGGTTGTTGTTATTTCCCTTTTTATAGACAGGCACTATATTTGCCCTTTTTCAGTCTTTTGGAATCTCTCCTATCTCCCATGATTTTCCAAAGACGATAGCTAGAGGCTCAGATACTTCCCCAATCAGCTCCTTGAGTATTCTAGGATGCATTTCGTCAGGCCCTGGTGACTTGCAGGCATCTAACTTTTCTAGGTGATTTTTAACTTGTTCTTTTTTTATTTTATCTTCTAAATCTATCCCCTTCCCACTAGCATTCACTATGTTAGGTATTCCTTCAGACTTCTCGGTGAAGATCGAAACAAAGAAGTCATTAAGCATCGCTGCCATTTCCAAGTTTCCTGTTACTGTTTCTCCCTCCTCACTGACCAGTGGGCCTACTCTGTCCTTGGTCTTCCTCTTGCTTCTAATGTATTTATAAAAAGTCTTCTTGTTTCCCTTTATTCCCATAGCTAGTTTGAGCTCATTTTGTGCCTTTGCCTTTCTAATCTTGCCCCTGCATTCCTGTGTTGTTTGCCTATATTCATCCTTTGTAATTTGTCCTACTTTCCATTTTTTTATAGGGCTCCTTTTTTATTTTTAGATCATGCAAGATCTCGTGGTTAAGCCAAGGCGGTCTTTTGCCATATATTCTATCTTTCCAACACAGCGGAATAGCTTGTTTTTGGGCCCTTAACAATGTCCCTTTGAAAAACTGCCAACTCTCCTCACCTGTTTTAAGCATAAGCTTATTGGATAGTTGAGGAATGACTTGACTAGTTGCTCCCCCCCTCTCCCCGCCCCACTCGCTGCATCTATCAGAGAGAGACAGGAAGGGTGGGGAGCAGGAGCTGGTGCTGCTGGGAGCCAGCTTAAAAATTGGCTCCCCACCAGCACAATCTCCGGGGCCAGGAGGCGCAGGGGGAAAATGATGCAAGTGGGGACTGAAGCAGTCCCCTGCTCGTGCTCGTTCCCAATGAGGCCACTTCAGCCTTTGAAATGTACAAGAGTCCTGCAGGGCATGTGTACATTTCAAAAACAGAAGCGCTGCAGGGAGCACGGGGCGAGCAGGGGACTCAAGCTATCACCTGCTCTCCTGTGTTGCCACTGCGGCCGCTTCAGCCTTTGAAATGTACAAGAGCCTCCCAGGAACCAGTGCGAGCAGGGGACTACTTGAATCCCCTGCTGGCCCCATGCTCTTTGACAGGCAGCAAGCGGGGGAACAGGAGCTGGTGCTGGGGGGAGCCAGCTTAAAAGCCAGTTTCCCCCAGCAATATCTCTGGGGTGCCACCTGCTTCCCACCTGCTGCCTCTATCAGCAGCCCCTGTTCGCAGCCAGCCCTGGCTGCTGCGAACAGAGGCTGCTCTGGCACCAGCAGTCCCGGCTCACGCTGATCACTGGCTCTTACTACATTTAAAATGCAGAGCTACAACGTGGGTGGCTTCTGGAGCTGGCACATAAGAATGGCCATACTGGGTCAGACCAAAGGTCCATCCAGCCCAGTATCCTGTCTGGTGACAGTGGCCAATGCCAGGTGCTCCAGAGGGAGGGAACACAACAGGTAATCCTCATGTGACCCCTCCCCTGTCACCCACCTCCAGAGAAACAGAGGCTAGGGACACCATTCCTACCCATCCCACCTCGAGCTGGCTCCTGGAGCTATCCTCGCTGTGGCTCTGCAGAGTGGTCCTATTTACTAATCATATAGTTAATACAAATTGTTTGACTATATCATTAGCCTGGTTGCTGCATTTTAACAGCCTTAGTACAATTGCACCTAACACAATGCAAAAATTACTTAGGCAATTGTAGACCCAGGTTAGTTGAAAATCAGGCTCTTAAAAGTGTGATAAGTAGGGTTAAGAGTGAAAACCCCATGGCTACGTCTAGACTGGCATGATCTTCCGCAAATGCTTTCAACGGAAAAGTTTTTCCATTAAAAGCATTTGCGGAAAAGAGTGTCTAAATTGGCACGGACGCTTTTCTGCAAAAGCACTTTTTGCAGAAAAGCGTCTGTGCCAATCTAGACGCGGTTTTGCGCAAGAAAGCCCCGATCGCCATTTTTGCCATCAGGGCTTTTTTGCGCAAAACAGTTTTTAGCTGTCTACACTTGCCCTCTTGCGCAAAAACATTTCCAGAAAAGGGCTTTTGTCCAAACGGGAACGTCAAAGCATTTGCGCAAGAAGTACTGATTTCGGACAATAGAATGTCAGTGCTTTTGCTCAAAATCAAGTGGCCAGTGTAGACAGCTGGCAAGTTTTTGCGCAAAAGCGGCCCCTTTTGTGGAAAAACTTGCCAGTCTAGACGCAGCCCATCAGAACAGGGGCTGAATGCCTCAAGTTATTAAGTAGAACAGAGAAGATTAAACCTCTTGGTTAACAATTGACATGAGATCCAGCTTGGTGCTAATAACCAGGAGTCAGTGAATTTGTGATCTCAGTCTAATTTTTATTGAGAGAGTGATTATTTCATACAGTCCCGTTGTGACTCGTTTGGCATTTGTTGCCTCACTTGTTGGCAGAGCAGAGACTAAAGAATGAGATGCAGAGACAGAATTATCTTCAGCCCTCATGATGGTATCTTTGAGTGAGAACCAAGAGGTACCACACAATGGTATAATATGTTGGTGTGTAAATCTGCTCTCGCTGGCTGTGACATGCCTGTTTGATAGGTTACAAAAATCTGTTATTAAAGTACATGGGATTTTATGGTACTTTCTTCATTGACTCTATATATTTATTTTTCAGACAATTTTTAGCAAATTCTAGAATACAGAGTAGAGCTGTGGCCAGTGGAATCAATGTGACAGTGAAGAATGTGTTTGAACTGACCACAACTTTAAACGCTAGTGAAGTTACTAAACTCATACAGGCAGCAATAAATGGCAGTTCCAATTTCAATCTCTATAGCTATTATGGTAAGTACCGCACTAAGGACACTGGTTGAGATTTTCATACTCTTCATTAAATTGAATGAGTTATGTGTTTAAATCCCCTATGCTCCTTTGAAAACTCAAGTGTTCATTGTAACTTTTGTCTTTTTGAGACCCAGGAAATGTTATATTTGTATTTAGGAATAGAAGAGAAATACTCATTTTCAAAATGAATGCTTTCCTGAATTTTTCCAGATACCTAATGGGAGTATTGTTAAGTATTTTTATTTAGGGTTTATCACAGCACCCAGTCTGGAT
Source organism: Pelodiscus sinensis (assembly GCF_052426305.1). NCBI lineage: Eukaryota > Metazoa > Chordata > Testudines > Trionychidae > Pelodiscus > Pelodiscus sinensis. The sequence continues at coordinate 12,929,296 of NC_143058.1, read as the reverse complement.
CTTAACCCTATTGTGCCGTGTACTGGACAAACACCAAAAAAGTATAGATCTTGCCTTTAGATTGGAAAAAATAAAAGAAATGTGACTCCTGCGTTTCTGAGCAAAGACAATCTCTTACTGAGAGTGAGGAAGAAACTTCCTTAATTGTCTGATTATTCATTATTCTCCAGTAGGGGGTTTCTTAACTCATCTTTAATGAATCTGGCAACATTTAGAGCAGCATTCCTACATAAGAAAATATTTCAGTACATGCATGTGCTTAAGTCTTTTCTTGAACAGGGATGTAATAAGCACATACTTGAACACTTTCCTAAGCTGGAGCCATAGTGAGCAGGTACTGGACTAGACAGTCACCTCGTTTAATCAAGTATGGAAATCCTTATGTTATTAAAATCACCAGCACCTGCAGGAAAATGGCATTACTGCTTAGAGCTGAACATCTCCTATTATGTTTTGCGCTTTCCCTATTATTTCCTGCAAAAGTAAAATAAACACACACACAGAAGCTGGGACCAGTCAAAAAATGTTGACATTTTTTAAGGAAAAAAAGGGACAAGTTATTTTTTTTACAATGTTCGTGAAAAATGTTCACATTTTTAACCAGCAAAAAAACCTTCTGCATTTCTGATAACTCAGTCATTTATAATCAGTGCCCTGATCCTGCACTGAGCTCCACACAAATGGACACCTGTACCCATGGAGAACTCATGATGGGAGCAGGGCCTTAGAGCTTATTTCTACGTACTCCAAATACTTAGCCAGTAAAACACTTACACAGGAATAATTCCATTGAGTTCAGTGGAACTACAATTGCACTTTATTGCCTTGCTAAAACAAGGCCATCAAAAGCCAGCATATTTACTGTTCACATGCTTAGAGTTAAGCAAGTGCTTAAGGGCTTTGCTAGATCAAGGTCAGATCACTGAGCACCTTGTAGGGTTAAAAGGAGATGAATCTTTTGTTGAAAATTTCAGGGAAGGGTCACCGGGTGACCTAATATGTGGCTCAATTGTGTCTGAAGTACAATACCTTTGCACTCCTTGTGAGTCATGATGGATTAAGGTTGCTCTGTAAGGATATGCCTAAACTACACAGTTTTTTTGAAAAATGTAGCCGTCGCGTTCTTTTGAAATTAAATTGAAAGAACACGTCAGTTTTTTCGACAGCGGTAAACCTCATTTTACGAGGAAGAATGCCTTTTTTTGAAAGAGCTCTTTCCAAAAAAGGCATTCTTGAATGCAAACAGGGCTTTCTTGAAAGAGAGTGTCCAGATTGACTGGATGCTCTCTTTCAAAAAAGCGTATCGCTTTTTCGAAAGTCTTGTGGATGTTTGAAAGAGGCTTGTAATCTAGACATACCCTAACACTGAATCTTTAAAACAAGGGTAGAGAAAATATGGCTGATGTGCTGGATTTGACCTGCCAAGCATTTAGATCCGCCGTGATCCTCTGGGTCACCATACAGGTGACCCTCATGCAGGTTCCCTGCCTGCTGTGCCCCCTGCACAGTGCTCAAAGAGGCAGGCTGCAGAGTCCAGTGTATGCGTCTCTGAGCGGCACATGGAAGGGTCTTCGCACACTGCCCCTTCCCCCAGCATAATCCTCGCAGGATGCAGAGCGCCTCTCTCCCAGTGACGCACGGTGCGCAGAGAGGCACAGGCCAGCCCCAGCTACTTTAAGCGGCGTGCAGAGCATGGCAATCAGTGAGCCTTCCCGAGAGTCCTGCTGGGCTGCTGGCTGGAAGCTACCCTGGGGAAGGGACGGGGTGGAATGCGACACACTCTGAGTGGAGTGGAGGGTGGGCTGTCCCCAGCCCGTCCCCATCCCTTCTGGGAGCACAGAGCTGGGCTCCCACACACACCTTGCTCAGGGGCCTGTGGAGGCTGTCAGTGCCTCTACTAACAAACTATTTCTGGTAGTCCTTGTTTTTTGAGGATATATCTAAATGGAAAAATCAAACTAAGATCTCAGTAGTGCATTGTTAATACCATTTACTTATTTTTTTATCACTTATAGCTTTGCAAAGCCCTAGCTTTTGAAACTGACTTTAAAAAAATTCCTGATAGATTTATTTTCAAAGTATCATTTTGAGGGTTGTTTTCTTCCTGAATCATGGGTAAGTAATATAGGAATATCGAAATTGCTACGCTAGTTCAGACAATCAAGTGAATCTAATGCAGCATCCTATCTGAGTGATCCGTACCAAACACCTCAGAAGAAGACAGAAGGAATTCCGTAGTGGACAATTACAGGATAACACATCCAAAGGGGATATTTCTTCTAACTCCAATAAATCATAACGCTCCTCCTCTAATCTGAGCTCCTATCCCACTGTCATATTCTAGATAAGTCAAACACAGCATGCCATATTAAATATTAGCCCTGATCCTGCAAACAGGGCCATCCCTACCAATAGGCAAAGTATGCAGCCACGTAGGGCAGTCCTGGGGAGGGACCCAAGATGCCCACCACTCTGTTCCGTCCCCCTTTTCCCAAACAACATGGCCCATAGGACCAGCAGGGGACTCGTGCTGGCAGCAAGTGTCAGTCCACTCCTGGACTCACCACTGGTGGCAGGAAGCAGAGCAACCTGGGCCCCGCCCACCCCACCCTGATAGCTCCCAACTGTGTTGCTCTGCTTCCCACAGCCGGTGAGCGGGGAGACATTCCCACCCTTTCCTCCGAGCTCCCTCCTCCAGGTAACTCTGGGAACTGGGGAGAGCAAAGCAGAGTGGGCTGGGTCTGGGTCTGGGTTGCTTCGCTTCCCACTATTGCTGGTGAGTGCAGGGGCAGACCCAACCCCTGCTGTCCCCCTGTCTTGCTCCTACACTTCCCCTCTCACACCGCTCCTGCCCCCATGACTCAGAGCACAGCCCCCTCTGCCTGCAAGTACTTACATGTATGCTCAGTAGTCTCCACTAAGTGCAATTCCCCATATGGGAGGGCAGTAGGGAGAATGCCATGTTTTGAATGGGGTTGAAGGAAGAAATTTTCACAAGAGCTCTTTGTTAAAGTGTTGGCAGACCATCACCCTCCCTGGCTGGCACTCAGAAAGGCAAGGCTGCCGGGAGACAGATTGGGCCTTTGTAGGTAGGAAGAGATGAGAGACCAACCCCTGTAATGGGAAGGTCATCAATGCTGTAAGGGCTAATGCAAGGTGGCAGGAGTATATGTATCCTAAATACAGCTGAAAACAGAGTTGAGAAACACTGACTACAGAGCAGTGTTTCTCAACCAGTGGTACGAGTACCCTTAGGGGTACTTGAGAGAAGTCTGGGGGGTACGTCAACACAACTGAAATTTGGAGAAAATAGAATTTTTGTTTTAAGTTTTATAGCACTTTATTATTTTTGTACTTTTTACACCCAAAAATTTCATCGCCCACCTGGCTATGATTAAGTTGTTTAAACAAATGTGTTGCAATGGTAGAAAATTTTTTTGTGTGTCTGAAAACTGTAGGTACTGGGGGTACTTATCATTTTTAAAGGGGTACTTTGTAAAAAAAAGGTTGAGAAACACTGATTATAGAGTACATGGGTCACTAAACCTGCACACTGCTTTGTATTAAGGGCTGCTGCTAACTGCGGATTGTCCTTTGTGATCAGTCCTTGACAAATTGAATTTTCTTTTCAGCACTTACACCCTGTGTCGTTTATGACTGTGATGAGACAACTACTACTTGCAACGACACTAGCGGGGTGCCAGTGTGTGAATGCAAACCAGGATTGTCTAAGAAGAATGCAGCAGACAAAACCTGTTCAAGTGAGAGCTTTGGGGCCATCGTAAGCCCTCCTAATGAGTTGTGCTTTCCCCTCCCCATCTCCACTCTGACTTGCTTGCTCTCTGTGCCCGCACCATCTGCAGTGCTAAAAATCAGACACTAGGGCCCAGATTAAACTGCACTCTTAAGCACGTGTTTAACTTGAACCACATGAGTAATTGCATCCCAATTTAGCAAAGTGCTTTAGCACATGTGTGATTTAAAACATATGGGTATTGTGACTGAAATCAGTGGGGGGAAGATTCACATATTTAAGGGATTTTCATGAGAGCCCTTTGTTAAAATATTGGCAGCACGTGGCCAGCTGAGTATTGGGTAGACAATCTACTCTCTTGGCAAACAGTTCAGGAGTTAATCTACCTTGACTGTTGGGCTTGAAAGAATGGGGAGCCTGATCATCCATACCAGTGGTTTACAAACAGCAGGTCTTTGTTATTTGACAAGACCTATTAAATAAAATATTGTCTCCTTCTGGCATGCCTCTGTGGCTCCCTATTATTACTTTCACTGACAGGTTGCAGGTTTTCTTGGGGCCTAAAGCCCTCCTCAGACTCAGATTGGCCCATTTTCTCACCAGAGTTAACTGATGGCCCAGCTCCCCCTAATCCTCCCTATAGGGTTTGGCTGTCCTGCTGCCCCTGGGTTTTTAAGGGTGGTATTTACTGCCTTTAGATACATATGCTTTGTGCTGACATATGTTGTTTTTGGCTCTGCTACACAAGACAGCGTTGCCAACACTAAGCATTCAAAAATCAACAGTGGATTTCAGAAGCTAACAAATTGCGGGTTCCTATTTGCCATCTTATTTAGGAATCTTTAACCAACATTCAGTTCATGTTTTCAAGCCTTTTTTCATAAGCACAAGCACTAGAAACATGCTTTATTAGCTGAGATTCTCACATAATTAATTGCTGCCAAGAGCTGAGAATTTAAGGAAAACACCAAATACTGCAAAAACTCATGGTAAAATTGCAAGAGTTGACAAGGCTGCAGACTGTTCGGATCCAAGCGGTGATTCTTGTTCTTCTGCTATTTTGCCTGTATTTACCTTTCTTTTCTCTCTCTCTCTCTCTCTCTCTGTGTCTTTATTAAAAGATCATGCTGTATGCTCTTAAACACATAATGCAGCATAGGGGCAAATCAGAATTCTGAGAGTTTATAAAGGGACTGTAAAAACAATTATGCACTTTTGTCCCACTCTTCTGTATTAACTAAAAAATATAAACATTTGCATTATTATCACATTGACTTATTAAGCCTCTATAGCAGAATATCCATCTTCAGACTTTCTTTAAAACCACTCTCTGTTTTTCCATTGAAAATGTAGATTGTGAGAGCACATGTTCTAAAGACAACCACATGCATTGTATTGCGAATAACAGCATTCCAGTTTGCCAATGCCTTCCTGATTTCTACAAAAAAGATGGAAAATGTGTGAAGTGAGTAGTCAGCTCCTTCCTTTGCTCTGTCAAGATAAGGCAACAGCATAGTTAAAACTGAATGGAACAGGGATGGGAAACCTGAAACATTGGGTGGGCCGCATGAGTGGCCCTCCTTCACCTCAGTGGCCCCACAGTCCCCTTATTTGCTTCCTCTCCCCCATGTGGCTCTCACTCACTGAGCCACTGGAGCCCCATGCTTACCTGCTTGTCTGCCCCCCAGCACTTTTGGTACACACGAATCACCTGATTCGTGCTTGGTCCATCCTCTTCCCGTTCTCTCCCAAAGCTGGAATGCTGTAAACAGCTGATTTGCAGCATTCCAGCTCTGAGAGGACGGGAAGGAGGGCAGATGGAGCATGAATCAGGTGATTTGTGTGCTCTAAAAGTGCTGGGAGCAAGGGGGGAGGCATAAGAAGTGTGGAGCTTCACTGCCTGAGTGCACAAGAGGCGCAGGCAGATAGGGGAGTCTGCGGGCCAGAGGCACAGGAGCTGCAGTGGGCTCATGTTGCTCACCACTGCTTTAGAATCAACCCTAAGGTGCATAAATTAAATGTCGTTAAGTAACCAACAAAGACTGATCCACACTGCTTCAAATTCATGGCAGACCTGTGTGCTTCCATTTTTGGGTACTCACCTAGAGATGCCTATAGGGGCTTGATTTTCATAGATGAGTGCTCAGCGCATTCTGATGTAGCAAGTTGGGCTAAGGATGTTAATTTGCAGTTCCCTAGCTAATCCTGTAGTTGATACAATTTGTATCGACTACATGATTGTCGATAGGACTGCTCTGCAGAGCCACAGTGGGGGTGGCTCCAGGAGCCCGCTTGAACCGGGACCAAGCAGTCCCGTCTTGCTCTGGTCCAGGGCACTGCACCTCTGTATTTTAAATATAGTAAGAGCTGGAACAGCCCCTGCCCGCAGCCAGCCCAGGCCACCATGAACAGGGGCTGCTGCTGCCAAACAGCCCCTGTCTATGGGGGGGGGCCCAGCTCCCCGCTGGGACCCCTGCAGACAGGGGCTGCTGCTGGAGCAGCCTCCCCTTCATCTCTCACCTCCATTGCCTCTGATAAAGGCAGTGGGGGTAGGGGCGGCGATGGAACTGTGGAGACAGTGCTGGGGGAACCAGCTTTTAAGCTGGCTCCCCCCAGAATCTGCCCTTGTTCTCCTTCCCCTGCCCCCCGCTGCCTCTCATAGGCTGTCTACACAACAAAGAAAAGTTGGAAAAAGATACGCAAATTGCAATTTACGTATCTTTTCCCACTTTTCTTTTGAAAGAGGCTTTTACAAAATTTGGCCCATCTACACGGGGCCAAATGTTGGGAAAAAAAAAACCTCTTTTGGAACATCCCTTCTTCCTAGTGAAATGAGTTTTACAGGTATGCCAAAAAACCGCATTTACTTTTTTGAGGTTTTTTTTGGAAAAGCAGATGCGTTCCGGTATCCCGGAAAAACTCTGTAGTCTAGACATACCCATAGAGTCAGTGTGGGGCGGGGAAGAAAGCTAGTAGTCGATACTCCACTTGACTACCTGATAAGCTTTTGCTAAAAATCTTGATCAAAGACATTTTCCTATTTAGGAAACTGGCGTTCCTCAATGGTTTCTCCTCACTTACATTGCCCCACAGAAGCTACAGAGATTTAGTTTCTCATGGGATTTGGATGAGGAGAAACCATGAGGAAGACAAAGATGAAACCCATCAATGAGGGAAGATTGTGGCAGGTGGGAATGTTCCATTTTTTCACGAACAACTTCTACTGAATAGCATGAACTAATTTTCCATTTTTTTAAAACTATTGTTTAGGTGTAATGTGGGCTTCTCTGGAGTAGACTGTAACAACAGTGAGTACAAGAGTTTCTGATGTTTACTTATTACATGGAAAGATTTCCAGCAACACTTTACCTGCAGAACAGACACTGCAATAACAGAATAAACATTAGTAGCATATGGGTATGTAAACACATGTTTACATGTGTTAACCACAATAAAAAGTTAGGAAAGGGTGAGTGTAAAAAGTGAGAGTCTTGAAGCCAAGTGGAGGAAAGCATCATAGATTTTTAAAGCCAAGAGAAAACATTAGGTCAGCTAGTTTGACTTCTTCCTGGAAATAGAAAACAGGCTATCAAATTTCATCCAATTCTGCCACCATTGAGCCCAATAACTTCTGTATGGCTAAAGCACATCTTTCAAAAAACCTTCTAGTTTTGATTGGAAGGCATTAAGAGTATGTCTAGACTACATGCCTCTGCCAACAGAGGCATGTAAAATAGGCTACCCGACGTAGTCAATGAAGCGGGTATTTAAATATCCCGGGCTTCATTAAAATAAAAATGGTCACCGCTCTGTGCCGGATCAGCTGATTGTCAGCGCAGTGTGGATCGGTTGCCAGGGGAAGCCTTTGTCGACTGCTCTGGTAAATCTTATTCCTGTCGGCAGAGGCATGTAGTCTAGACATACCCTAAGAGATGAAGAATCCATCACTTCCCTTGGTAGTAAATTTGTTCCAATAGTTAATCATCGTTTGTGCATTTATTTCTAGTTTGAATTTGTCTAGCTTCAGCTTCATCCACTGGTTTTCCTTACATCTTTAATGTAGAAGACAAAGTGTCATTTAGTGCCCTGTATTTTGTCCTCAGGAAGGTATTTATACAATACATTATATTTAAAATATATTTTGATCTTCTTTTTGATAGCTAAACAGATTGCATTCCTTCATTCTTGTAGGTTGTATTTGTAGGGTTTCCCATTTTTCAACACCTTGCAGGATAGGAAGATGTTGTGAGGGAAATGTCCCCGTCTTCCTTATCAGAGACTGTACTTAGAGTCTCATTCTGTGTGGATAGAATTTGCTGAAGAACTTCACACTAACGCCAGGTCTATACTAGAGGGGAAGGTCAGCTTAAGGTACTCAATTCAGCTACCTAAATAACGTAGTTGGAGTTGACGTACCTTAAGCTGAACTTTGGCGCTGTTCCCACAGTGGGAGGTCAATGGGAGAAACTCTCTCCTGGACTTCTCTTACCCCGTGAGACAGTGAAGAGTATAGGCACTGATAGGGACACTATCCGCAGTTTATTTAGTGGATCTTTACTAGACCTGCTAAACTGAACACCGGCAGATCGACACTGTAGCATCGATTTCCTGCAATTTTAGACGTAGCAGTGGCCTTATAACTGGTTTACTCACTGCGACTCACTGAAGTCTAATTCAGTGCAGGGAGCATGTTTCAACTCCTTTTACTCACACTGTAGTCTTAAATTGGTATATGTTTAACCTGAGTATTTATGCAGCTCTTAGACTTTCCTGACCATTTAGGGAAATAGCGAATAGTTTTAACGCAGCACAGAGAAGCAGGTCAGAAATAAGCACAGCGTTATACAAGGAAGAAATTTGTGGCCCTGTGGAATGCTCTGTGTGTACTTTGCTAAGAAGGTTTTGGGGTTCTTACTTCTAGTGCCTTTTCTAAAACTAGTAAGAAACCCAATTGCTTAAAAGAGGCTCAAATATCATAGGAAGGTTATGAATTTAAAGACAAATTCTGGTCTCCCCTGCTGTGCATTCCAATGGCCATCTTCCCCTCCCCCCCCCCACATTGTCTTGGTGGCCCTGTTCTGGGCTCTGCTAGCCACCAGTCCCAGGGTCCCATTGCTGTCCCAGGTCTCTGCAGCTGCCCCCAGCTGTGGCCCCAACCTGGGATGCTGAGGGGCTGCCAATTCTCCCAGACTGAACAGACCACATGCCATTTGCAGCAATGGAGTCCAATTCGAGACAGTTCGAAATCTGATCTCAACAGGTCTAAAGGAAGGAGGGTGCCGCTCAGCACCCCCACCCCAAAAATAGTTCCAATGCCACTGATTATGGGTCCCCCTCTGGAGATTCACAGCAGATCTGAGGTGCTCCAGTTCTCCCTGGGCTTTAGCTCAAGCTATAGCAGCTGATGCTTTTAATTCTGGAGCAGAATGGTGGCCATCTCATGAGAACTGCTCCAGAGTCATAGTCTGAGGGACAGATACGTTTTGATGAGACAACATTTATTTGGCGCCCAAATATATTCTTGTTATAGTAAAGGCGAGCTTCCCTTGTGTGCCGTGTTTGCTATGAATTTTTAATCTCTCTCTTTCCAGATACCTTGTTGATCCTTATCATTGTGGCTGTCCTGTGTGGGATTCTTATCCTGGGCTTAGTGGCAGGACTCATTTGCACTTCAATGAGGTACATATAGTTGCTTGCCAGGCGCTTGAACACAATAGGGATTGCTAACCTCTTCTACCAAAAAGAGGAGCCAGATTTTTAAAGCTGACAATGCAATTGTGTGTCTGTTTGGGACACATTATTACCTGAAGTTGTCATGACAGTTAGGTCTTTGCCTCTGTGAATGTATTCTTCTAACAGGCCCTGTGCTATCATGAGGAATGTGTGCTCCCATGGTTGAGACTCTGGCCCTGGGTTTCTGATTCCAAAAAAATCACACTTATGGCCAAAATTTCACCTCTCCCACTCTTAAAGCCTCTTCATTGATTTCTCTGCTCCAGCTTACAGCCTGAAGGAACTAAGCAAGGGAGGTCAGACTCCATCCTGTGAGCCCAGAGACAGAGATAGGAGCTCAAATTCATCACCTCTTTGGCCTTTTTGGCCACAAAGGTTGCCCCCCAGCTGAGTTTTCCCGGGATCATCCCTTTTTGAGGCAGTTGTCATGGGAAATCTGTAAGTCTTCTCGGGCCATGAAAAGTTCCAAGTTTTGTCCCAAATTTTCTCAGGGATGGGGGGCTGCATCTTTACGAATGGGCAGCTAGGGAAGCCAATGAGAGTGAGCTCCAAAAGATGGGTTGGGGCTGGCTGAAGAGGCCCTCGAGTGGTTGAGGGAAAGAGGGTGGCAATAACAAGAAGGCAGGGATGCTGCAAGTCCTGCCTGCCCCAAAGCCAACCCACCAAATAGTCAATAGGGGACCAACCCAGGGTGTCCAGCAGCAGATGCTAGGGCCTGAACTCAAAGCAGCACAAGGTGGGGGCAAGGCCTAGGTGCTTGGGGCTGTAGGAATGAGAGGAGGTGGGCTGGGCTTGGCCTGGAGCTAGAGATCCCTCACCCTGGCATGGGTGGCAGGAGGTATGGAAGCCACTCAAGCACAGTCACTCTACCCTTGCCCTCTCCCCGCTCCCGGAGGGATATAATGGGGGAATTGCTGGGGGAGAACCTTGCCTTCCCTCCAGGAGTGGGTGGATTTCACCAACTTGAGTTGAAGCGATTGGGTGAGTATTACGCAAGCAATCAGCAATTCTACATGCATAGATTGCACATACAGCAACTTGATTGCATGTATGAAAGCTGCTTTGGTAAGGGGTATAAATGAACATACCAGTCTCTGGTTGCATTCCCAGGAAGTGCAGATCACGTTGTGTCAGAGAGAATTCCCTCTTCCCAGGAAAAAATAGAAAAGTGTTTCTCTGATCTCTACCCTCCTGGTACCTTAAACCATATTTGCAAGAAGAATTTTTGGAGCTTGCCTTGCAAACTGTGTTATCTGTCCTTCGTAACAAGTGGTGTCAGAGCACATATCATATGCCCAATAATAACTCTCATGGCATGTTTCAAAAGAGGAACAAGAAAGTGTGAAAAATAAGGAAGTGGGTGGTTAGATGGACCAAGATACACCTATAAACTTAAGTCTTCTCAAAGCTTCTTCTTTTTCATTAAAGGTCAAAAAAGCTAAAAAATCCAGAGAAGAGGCATTTGATAAAAGAAGACTATTCAGGTGGAAAGGGAAAACTTGACCCTATGTCTGTCTCCAACCCTGCTGCAAAAGACCGAATTTTCCCCACAATCCCTACGTCTGTCTCCAACCCTGCTGCAAAAGACCGAATTTTCCCCACAGTCCCTACGTCTGTCTCCAAGCCTGCTACAAAAGACCGAATTTTCCCCACCGTCCCTACGTCTGCCTCCAGCCCTGCTGCAAAAGACAGAATTTTTCCTACAGTCCAGACTAACAATGCTGGTCAAGTGAACCGAGGATTTCAGATAAGCAATCCTTATGAAATTGCACCACCAATGAGGATGCTTCCTGAGAGGGATTATGATGATGACGACGAGGAGGTAGGTGTTTCATACATGAGTAAGAGAATGGTGTATCTTAACCCTACTAATGTAGGGAAAGAGTGAGATCCTCACCTCCATTCCAGCCCCTTTTATACTGGGTAAAAGGGGTGCAGTGGTGGATCTGAAAGTCCTTGATCAAGCCCTGGGAACATACATACCCCTGTTCCAGGAGCTAAAGAAGGCCATCGTGGGCTGACTTCTGAGGACCCTCTCAAAAGCCCTCGTGACTTTGTACTGTGGGCAGGGCTGTGGTGTTGAGAAGGGGTGTCCGGCATGAGGCCACAGCATGCAGTGTGGCTGCCCAGGGAGGCTGCTGAAACTTGGACAAGTTCTCAGAACTGTCTAATTTACACCGGGGGGGGGGTGTCACTTCTCCAGCCCCAAAGCAGCCCAGATTGGGAGAGTATAAAGGGAGTGTAAGGGGCATAGCAGAGAATCTCTCTCATTGTTTTAACACACTACACAGGTGGAACCCAACAGGCGCAGATGCGTCATGCTAGAGAAGGTGTTTTCTGACACACTGGGAATCTGTATTGCTTGGATTTTATTCAGAAGCATTTTGGCTCTTTGTACTCAGCAGTAGAACTGCTGTGGAGCGTGGCACTTGGTGCTGCAGTTTTAATACAATAAAATACATTAAAAATTAGGGATGTCAGTGGTTAACTGGATAACCAGTAAGCATCACCCTTACCGGGTGATGCTTATGAGTTACCAGTTAACTGGTGGCTTGGCCCAACTCGAGCCACCTCCTGACTGCAGCACAATGCAGCAGGCCCAGCCTGGCTCAAGCAGCCCTGGCCTGCAACAGGCTCAGCCTGGTCGGAGCAGCCCGCAGAGCAGTAGGTCCAACCAGGCTAGAGCAGCCCCCTCCCCGCTTACGCCCTGTGAGCTAGGGGATGCTCCAACCCAGTGTAGCCGATGCACCATGGGCTGGAGTGCTCCAACCTGGCCAGGCCCGTCACACCACACCACAGTATGTTAACCGGTTAACTGGTTAAGCCTAATGTTTACATCGGATTTTACATGCCTATTAAAACATAATCTTAGAGAGGTAGCCATGTGTCAACTCACAGGGGCAGGGCCCAACAGGGTTGTAGATTCGCTTCAAGCCAGAGTCAATTAGGGATAGTTGCTTTTATTAATCTCACTGCATCACACCATTACAGGCTTAATACTTCCAGATAGTTACACAGCTACTGCAAAGTAACACACCAATAAGCATAGGCAGAGCAATGCGTAAAAGAGTAACAGGCACTTGGAAATGCTTACGCCTCTTCTGCCACGGGAGTCCTGATCCCAGAAGGCCTCACACCAGGGCCGTGGCAGACGTGGCTCCAGCTAGGGGAATCTGGGGCGCCTCTGAGGCTAGAAGTCCCCAGTGAGACACTCAGAGGGGCGGGACTCCCAAAAATCTTATACTACAGTAGTTTACTGGATGTGCATGTACCTGGCTCAATGCCATTCTTATCACTTTCATGAGCGGAGACCAAGGTCAAACTTGTTCACTGCTCAGTAGTATCCTAGATCAAAGCATGGCTTAAAGCTGAGAAAGCCCAGCTGCTGTGTGGGCTTGCAGAGTCCCAGGCTATGCTAAACTAAGTACAGCAGGGATGGAAACTTTCATCTTAGGCCTGCTTAGGCCTGCTAACCTGTAGGACCCACAAATGACTTTTATGTGACACCATGTTAGTCTGTATCTGCATAAACAACAGGGAGACCTGTGGCATCTTAAAAACAAAGGGCATGTCTACCGTAGGGAGTTATTTCGAAAGAAGTTATTTTGAAATGATAACTCCCAACATAACAATTTCGAAATAGCACTATTCCTCTTCACAAGCAGGAGTTGTTATTTTGAAATAACAAGCCCTTTATTTTGAAATAATGAGGTTGGTAGTGTGGACAATCACCTTGTTATTGCAAAATAACTCCCTAATGTAGACATACCCTAACAGCTTATTTGGGTTTTACTCTCAAAAGTTTATGCCCAAATAAATCTGATAGTATAGACTGATGTATAATTTCAGTCTCTGTCCTTTGTGTGTCATTTCCACTGCCCCTCAAAATTACTTTTATTGAATGTTAATTTTCCCAGATTTTAGATTTTTTTAATCTGTTTTCATTTCAGTTGGAACTTTGAAATCTTTCAGCATTTCCATTCTCTTTCTCTCTGTCTTTCACACACACAAACCTACCTTTTAGGGAAAAAAGCCCTCTCTTTTAAAAATGTTTTAGTCCTAATTTTGCAATCCTGGCCTAGGAAAAACACTCATGTGAAACAACTGGGAGTTTTATCTGGATATAGAGTACGGAATCTAATCTCGAATATTCCACACCTTTTAAAAATCTATTTTAGATCCACCTCGATAAGGCCTGATGCAGCAAACTGTCCCTAGTTAGTAAAGAATTTGCACAAGGGCTTTAATTTTAAGCATCAGCTTGTGGTGAATGGGGGCCTACTCCCTGAATTTGAGAAACCCGGTAAGTTTTATATTGTGTAAAGCACAAAAATTGTTGATAAAAAGGATCTAATTACTTTAGGTAACAATCACTTGATGTGATTCATCCAAATAGTGACTTTTGTCAAACTTTACTAGTTTATCAAGAATAGTAACTTTTCACCGATGAGAACAATCGAAAAACAATTGCCCAAAACTCTCTGTTTTCCCTTAAAGCTAAAATTAGGCAGAGGAAGGGCTACTGCTGTAAAATACATGAATTGTATTTTCTGTCTCATCAACTTGTTCCTATTGCTTTTTCTAGTATGAAATGTCATTAAGAGGTGACCGCAGGCCTCACTATAGATACTGAAATTAAGCAGAACAAGAGACTGTCAGCTTCAAGATATATGAGAGCCATGACACCAGACTACAGTAGATGAGTTCTGCAGCTTCATCATCACCTAGGACTGGATTTCAGATGGGTGGCTATTAGAATGCTTTCAATGATGACAAATTTTGCAGACAACTTTTTACAATGAAGACGACAATCTGAAATAGACCTCTTTATAACTAATTTGCTTAATTAAGTGAAAATAGAAATGGGGACATCGTGCTCTTACATACATAATGGACTCATCCATCCCAGATTGTGTCTACACAAGACTTTTTCAGGAAGCCTCCCAACAGTGCAGGTCTACCAGTGACACAGCAGCGGTGGGAGAGCTAGCATATATCGGGCACCAGCATTTTAACTACTATATTGCCGGTCTCACCCTGTTCAGAGAAGGTCCAGATGATACGGTGATGACAGCCACATGAGCCCACTCTGCACTAGCACTCTCACTATTGCTACCACTGGCAAAGCTGCAGGGGTGTTAACATCGTGGAAAACTGCCCCAAAAGAAGTAGCACAAGTCCAGGCTACAAAGAACAATCGGATCAATTGCATACTGCTTTAGGTTCCAGACCTATAGCACTCTCTGGAGCTCCTGCGTGTGTCCCCAAATCTCAGCTGGAGCCCTAAGTGTTGCTATAGTACAAAAAATAAAAGTTTCACATTCCAACTATTGCTTGCCATCGCCCCTTCGTGTTGGAATATCTTCAGTTCTGAGAGACCCAGATGTAGGCCAGAATCTGGTGTCCAGAGTCAGGGCTTCCATTTGAACCCATTTACACTTCCCTCTGCATATTTCCCAACTGTGTCTTTTACAAAAGCCATCATGTGTGATTTGTGATCACTTACAGTGTCTGTGGACCTCAGGCTGTCCTATTTCTACTAAGCTTCCTGAAAAGAATTGTTACTTGGCTTTTTTTTCCTTATTATTTTTAGTTTATCATGCAATTTAAATGTGTTTTTACGCTCAGTAAATCTTTTTTAAAACGATCCCTAATTCATATTTACTGGGTAATTTATCATATAATTAATGGCTCTATTGATTAGTTCTAGCATATCAAGCTCTGTACATATATTTAAATAAATTAATCTCCTATAAAGTATAATTGAATTACCATGTCATGGTGTCTGATTTGCATTCTTGGGATATACGAACTAACTTGTGTTCTATGAAACACAGCACCTGGTCAATAAACTGATGTTCAGCTACTGAGGCTGAGTCTACAGAGCAGGGCTTAACTTGAAATAAGCTATGCAAATTGAGCTACGTCAATTGTGTAGCGTATTTCGAAATAGCTTATTTCGAAATTGGGAGCATCTACACAGCACTTGTTTCGAAATAGAACACTCTTCCTCTGACTTCCCTTACTCCTCGTACAATGAGGGCTCCAGGAGTCGGAGTAAGAAATCCTCCAGGTTGACAGTATTTCGACATTATTTCGAAATAACTTCCTGCAGTGTAGATGCAGGCTAAGTTATTTCGGAATAATGTTGCTATGTAGACGTACCCTGAGATGTGGGGTTCCCTTATCCACACCAGCTCTGTCCTCTGCACCCTGTGCTGGCTCCCACAGAATATCAAATCAAGTTCAAGGTCTTAGTTCTTCTCTTCCAGGCTTTCTATGGTCTGGAGTGAGGGACCTAAAAGACTGATGAAAGCCACAGGATGAAGACCATGGGAAATACTTAGCTCTTCTGCCAGGATGGGACTCTTTGGAGTGAGGGTAAAGCTTGTCTGTACAGGAGACAGACCTTTGTCAGGAGCCAGGGTGAGCTGCCACAAGAACTACAGAACATGACCATCCCTGCCACCTTCCACTTTATTTGAAAGGCACATTTCTTGTGCCTTGCTCTCTCTCATGTAAATAGGTAGCAGCCTGGCACCCAGATCTGAAGGCAGTGCCATGTCAGCTGCAGCACAGAAGTAAGGGCAGCAGTGTGAAAAGTAGTATCACAGCAGTCTAAGGGCCCCGCTCTCATCCTTACACACAGCTGCTGCCAGCTCAATGCTGCCTGCTGGAGCCTCGCTGCACCCTTCCAGTGAGGGACTGAGTGAGGGGAGAACAGCCTGAGCCCAAGCAGAGGGGCTCCCGTCGTTCCCTTTATCCCTTCTCCCAGTGCGCACGGCCCTTCTGCATGAGCTACAGCCACTGGAAGCTGACAACTGGAGAGCTTAAAATAAAAGCACACACCACTCACACCTCCCTTGACATGTTCCCGATGCCTTATCACAAGGGTGGGGGACCTTTTTTAGGGTGGGGGCCACTGACCCACAGAAAAATCAGTCAGGGGCCGTACACAAATATGAAGCCAAAAAACCCTCACGGATGTGGCCCCTGACTGAGAAGAAATGACATTCCCTATATTTCCCTCCCACACCAGAGCCTGTGGGGGGGCGGGGCAAGGCTATTAGATTTTGTGTGATCCAGTGGGGTGGGGCTTGGAGCACCAGTATGGGCTTCCAAATACTGGGGTGGAGGAACCCTGAGCCTCTAGGGCTGGATCCAGGCAAGCTGGGAGCCTTAGGTTCCCCATCCGTGCCTTAGCATGAGCTGTAGTTTGAGAACCACCATTCTAAGGCAATCAGTATGTGACTGGAAGGATACCAGCCAATTGTGAGAATTGAAGATGAGCAAAGTAGCTCAGAGATTTTTCACAGGGCCTCTCTGATCACCTTCAATATTCGAATGCTTATTCTTTTATCTCACTTCAAGTCCTCTGATAAAGTCATAACTGGCCATTTGGGGTTGACCCTACACTGACGGTGACAATATTAAAGGCAGCCACAGGTCCTTATTAGTCCATTTTGCAATGCCTGAAGGGGAGACTGGTAATGAAGGGTTAGACCAAGCCAGGGATAACCAGACTGGCAGTTCCTATCAAGGAAGGACTGTGGGACCTACAGCAGGGAGCTTTTACCAAATGACTGGACCTAACGGACGAAGGCAGCTGGGGTTCTAGTCCGGCATCTGCTAGAGAGGAGCCATCCTGAGAAAACTCCTCAGCACAAAACAGGGAAAAGCTGCAAGCAGAGAGAAGTGGAGAGCACAGCTCCAGGAAAGATGCCTGAAAACATGCTAAGGTCGGAAGCAGCCAAGGGAGCCAGGCAAGGATCATACAAAACAGACTCTACCTTCTTATCACCCAGAAGAGAGGGTGGGCCCAGATTCCCTTAAGCCTCTCCCTACATGAGAGGTAGTGTAGGCCTTAAGCGTAAAGGAGCCAGGACTACTGAGCTCACATGGAGGGTGAAGACCTGTTACGTGGTCACTACAGCTGTAGGGTTTTGTTTGGGCTTCTTGTTCCCCTAGGAGGGGTGAGGTTCTGAGCCTTTCAGCTCTCTGGATGAGTCATAAGAAGGAACAGATCACAGAAGGTCTGTCCACACAGCAAGCAGACACCTGTGGCCACAGGTACTGGAACTAGGGTGCGGGGTGGTGGAAGGGGGGTGCTACAGCACTGCCTGGCTTGAAGTGGTTTTCATTATATACTGGGTTTATAGTTTGGTTCAATGGCTCTCAGCATCTCCACAACACAAATTATTCCAGCACCCATGCCTGTGGCTGGCGTAGGCCAGTCAACTTGGGCTTGTAAGCCTCAGGCTGGGATAGGCCAGTCAACTTGGGCTTGTAAGCCTCAGGCTGGGCTTTGGTAAAGATCTGTGGACAGATGCCAACATAGGCATAGGAAGTATACCCCAGATTTTATGCCCTCCTTGCTGCCAGCCCTCTTCCATCTGTGGGTCCCAGCTGCTGGGGTCTTCCACCACTACAGGGCCTAGTGTCCAGTCGCCCCCAGCTGTGATCCCAGCCTGCAGTGGCACTTTTCATATTTTGGGTCTGCTTCATCTGCTGTTCTTTTATAGGAACATATATAGATGGTCCAGAATATCTTGACCATACTGTTCTGACCCAGTCGAATCCAAGATGTGCTGGAAACCTTGCCAAGGCAGACTGATCTTGCAAGCTTTCGAGTCTGATGTCTAGACCAAAGAGGTTCAGAGACACTTAAAATACAATGGACCTATATTGAACTGCTCAACTTTTTTGAGATCCAGACCTCATAATAGGTTTTTAGAATTTTCCATGAGTATTCCATATTTTAGTTGATATTATGGCTGTATGGAAATGCTGGGCTTTATCGAAGAATAATGGTAATGAACACGTACAGTAGAAATAGAACTTAGGAGATAAATAATACTCTAGACTATTCTGATTAATAACTTCAGGAGTGGTGGGGATTATGCCTTCAGATCTGTCAGTCTGAATCTTGAGGACCTATATATGAGCTTATTGATCTATGCACTCAACATCTATGGATATTTGCAGCTAAAGTCTCAGTGGATGGCTGTATTACTTTAATTTGTTTTAACGTCTTTACAGAGTGTGTGATTTTTAAAAAACTGTCTTCTTGTAAGTTAAGCAAGAGGGTGTCTATTGATGTTTCTAATTAAGTGAGTTCTCCAGTTCTACCTCCTAATATCAATGAATTATTTAAAAATACATACAGGTGTTGGTTGTGAAAATCCTCTTTTTCTTCTGAAGCAAATAATAGGAATTTGAACTATAATTGAAGCCTCATTCACGAGTTACTCTTTTTAATGAAAACTTACTGAGCATAATGCAGCAGATAACTGAAAGTCAATAACGAGACAGACTGCAAGAGATGTCAGATGTTCATGTCATTTGAACACTGAGGAATTTTAATTGCAGTTCAAAGTTAACTTTTATAGTAGCAGCAACAGCATCCACTGCTTGTGCTAGAAGGGTCTGTCAGAGTTGATTTTAAAACCACGATTCTTCAGGATTTCAGACTCAGTCATAAACATTTGATTGAAGCTGCAACTCTGTGTAGTTCTAAGGCTATGTCTAGACTGCAGGCTTCTTTCAGAAGAAGCTTTTCCAGAAGAGATCTTCCGAAAAAACTCCTTCCGAAAGAGAGCGTCCACATTGGCAACGTGCCTTGAAAAAGCGATCTGCTTTTTCAAAAGATAGCGTCCACATGGAACAGACGCTATCTTGCATTTAAACTGTGATTACTATGGGCGGAATGGCCATCAGTGCACCTGTGCTTTTTTCTCTTTCCTCTTCCCTGTCCACACACGCCTTTTTCCAAAAGAGCTCTTTCGCAAAAAGGCTTCTTCCTATAGAAAGAGGTTTACCAATTTCGGAAAAACCCCTCTATTCTTTTGATTTCCTTTCGAAAGAACACAATCGCAGTGTGGACATAAGTGAAGTTTTTTTTTTTTGAAAAATGGCAGTTTTTCTGAAAAAAAACTCTGTAGTGTAGACATACCCTAAGGGGCAAGTTGGGAAGCATGTGCTTTCTGTTTGGCTATATTCAAGTGTGATTTTACTCTGTAATGTGATTGGGGAAAACAGCATCATGGGATTTTGTGATTACTTGTGTTTTAGTTCAATAGATTATTCTGGCTGCCCAGCCTGCCAAATCATCCTGGGATCTGAGAATGAAACTGGATGCAATCCTCTTCTATTATTGGCAGGAATTGAAATTTGGCAGGCAAAAGTATAGATCGTCCCTACTAGTGACACCTGTGGAACCCCACTGCAGCAGGACTATGCCTTTGGTGACACCAGCTTCCTTCATCCACTCTACCAAAGTGGAAGGGAGACTGGTGTGAGTCATCTTCTGAGGCATTGAAAGGATAGACACTCCTTTAACTGGCACCTTCTTCTGGCTCCTCAGCACATTATATTAAGGTCAACTTCCTTCCACATTCGGTAGAACAGGTATAATGAGAGCTAACTGATCTTATGCCTGACCTTGAATCTGCCCCGTTATGCACATGTATATTTACATGGAGTCATTGTGGTCAGGTAAGTTTAAAAAAAAAAAAGCAGCAGCTCTTATTTAAAAACACTGGTTCACCTTATAGTAATGGACCTGCACAAGCCCACAAGCCCAAATGAGGGCATCAAAACACACCTATGTTGCACCTAACCACACCTTAGTAGAGGGATGCAATATTTGAATTAGGGAACTTTCATTTCATTCAGCATTCAGACTGGAGTTCTTAGGAAGTTAAGCTGCAGACCTGGGGTCTTACAATTTGAATTGAGCCCATTACATACACAGTAATGTTGTCCTCTCTCATACTTTCCTTACATTGGGATACTTTTAAAAAAATCTAATGCTACTTAAAATAGAGAGAATGGATTTTAAAAATCAATTATAATGATCTGATATTTCATTTCTATAGTTTCTTACATCTCAAAGTCCTTTGCAAACTACTTTGGTAACCAAATGTGCACACAGGTATCACTATACATATATTCCTGTATGAATCACTTAGTTTGCCACTATAGTTCAGCCATTTGTAGGGTGAAAAAGTTTAGAATAAGATGTGAAGTATCTTTGGTGCCTGTAAATCTTGTCAATCGATGGAGAGCCATTGCATCCACTTGGAAGTACAAGGTGAATTTTCAATAGCCAGAATATAAATGTCTGAGCTGGAAAGTAATCATGACATGGAGATTAGAAACAGCCCTGCTCTTGTGAACACTTTAACACCAAATTGATTTGATTTTGTAAATTCTGTCCAACCTCTTCTATACAGGTTCTTATTCTGTGCCCAGTACTTGGATATTGAAGAGCTTGCCTACAAAAGGAAGTTACTCTGGAATATCTAGTCCTGATTAACTCTGTGGCTGTGTCTACACTGGCATGAATTTCCGGAACTGCTTAAAACGGAATAGTATTCTGTTTTCAGTTTTTCCGGAAAAGGAGCATCTACATTGGCAGGCTGTTTTTCCGGAAAAGCCTTTTTTCCGGAAAAGCGTCTGTGGCCAATGTAGACGCGCTTTTCCAGAAAAGAGCCCCGATCGCCATTTTCGCGATCGGGGCTTTTTTCCGGAAAAGACTACCGGGCTGTCTACACTGGCCCTTTTCCGGAACAGTGTTCCGGAATAAGGACTTATGCCTGAGCGGGAGCAGAATAGTTCTTCCGGAATAGCGGCTGATTTTGTACAGTAGAGCATCGTTGCTTTTCTGGAAATTCAAGGGCCAGTGTAGACAGCTTGCAGCTTATTCCAGAAAAGCGGCTGATTTTCCGGAATAAGTGGCCCAGTGTAGACACAGCCTGTGTGTGAATATTTTGGAATAAGAGTGCTTTATTCTGAAGTAAATTAATTCACTTGTATAAGAAACAATGGGCCTGACCCAAAGCCTGAAATGGAAAGTCCCACCATTTCAATTGGCAGGGGATAGAGCTTTTTTCTAGTTTTTGTCTTGTCCGAAACATTCATTGGTGTCTCTTATAGTTTCTTGAGACGTTTATTCCAGCTGTTTCCTGACTTTGTAATCCCTTTGCCATTTGCTGTCAAAACTGCACTGCAGTAAGGAATGAGTGCTGGAATAAAATTTTCTAATGGGACATTGTTTCTCAATATAGCGTTTGTTAATTTTTTTTGAGAGTGGGAGGAGGAAGATATTCAAACCCATTTTTAGAACCTTCCCTCTAATTGCCACCTGTCTCAAAGAACAATTGTTTTACTGGATGTCATTGTGCCTCTGAAGCGAGACTGATTAAAAAATACAATCATTCCTGCAGTTATTTCGTAAATAAATCTGATGTGTAGCTAGGAAGAGGAAGTGAGTTGCATGGATGAATCTCTGGAAAATATCTGACACTGCCTTGAGAAAAAATGTATATAACTGCTTAATTTTACAAGGTAACTAAATCAGAGCTCTGAGGCCCTTGCAGGAATTCCTTACTTTTCAGGCTCTCACAATAGCAGTTATTTTTAACCATTCATGTTGTTTTGTCAAATAATAAATATGAAAAAAAAAGTGTAACTAGACTAACTATACATCAAACAATACATGTGTTCCGACGCTTTCGGCACATGATAGCATAAATTATATTTCTGGATGCGCAGGAATATGTGTTCTTGTACATTGGACAGACATCTCAGACACTTTGCCAAAGGATCAATGTCCACAAAACATATTAGACAGGATCACAAAGAAAAAACAGTTTCTTTCCATTTCAACCAGAAAGGGCATTGTCTCAACAACTTGATTACCTGCATCCTGCTCAAAGACCTTTTCAGACCACACTTGAAAGAGAATCCTCTGAACTGTCATTCATGCTTAAATTCGACACTTTACACTTTGTTTAAACCTAAGACATTAATTATCTTACCCATTACAAAGATAGCTTCCCCAATTATCACCTCTAATATCATTAGCTCACAGACATTTACTTCCCCCCCATCCCCCTTCTGTTCTGAAATTTGATTTGTCCTTTTCATATGTGTTCATTTTTTTTAACTGTATCCTTTGGTATATATGGTTGTGACAATTTTCTTCCACTATTTGATCTGAGGAAGTGGGTCTGGCCCACGAAAGCTCATCACCTAATAAACCATCTTGTTAGTCTTTAAAGTGCTACATAGTCCTGTTTTTTGTTCAAGGTAAACAGAATTTCACTAATTCTGTCATCCGAAAGCATAGTAAAGTACAACCCAACATTAATTTTCATCAAGAAAATCTTTTCACTGTTTTCATTCTGTTTACTCTTTTTTGAAGGGTTCTGTTAAATCTTTTTAATATATTGTTGTTGTTGTTGTATGTTGCACCTTTACAGTGTTGTGCAGAGTGGCTTTCCTTTAGTCAACGTGGTAAAATCTTTCTTCAGCCATAAGGTGGCACTGTCACTTCTTAATAGCAGGAATATCCTTTAGAAACCAAAGAATCCCTAATGTAATCATTCTTGTTCTCCATTAACCAATAACTCAGATGGTAAAGAATTTCCCATTGACTTGGAGTTAATTTTTAACCCTCTTCTGTGTCATAACCTCATGCAACCATGGGCCTATCCTTTTGATGGTATTCTTATTAATTTCACGGATCAGGATAATGGGGCATGTATATCAGGGTTGTAGGAGTGACCCTTCCTTTGAGACATACATTATCTGTCCTCGTGCATTAAATAGATTACTCTCGTATATCAGCATTTTAATTAGCCGCACTGCTGAAATTAATGATGTAGCCCTCCAAGTTTAGCTTTCCAGCTGTTATGTTCATGGCATTCACACAGACAGGCCTGCCGACAGGGAGTTGGAGGGAGGGGAAGGCAAATGGGACAGTTGCACAGTGGCCTGGCATTTCAAAGGGGCCCAGAGCTCCCAGATGCTGCCACTGCAGCTGCTGGAAGCTCCAGGACCCTTTGAAACACTGTGGGAGTCCTACTCCGTGGGGCTCTGAGGGCTGGGATGGAGGGTACAGCACCACACTCCAGGTGGTGCTAAGGGTTGTCAGCCCTTGGCCATGCCCCTTCTACCGAGGCTCCTCCCTTTCCAGGGGCACAAAGCTAGACCCCCCACACACACACACACCTTGCCCCCTGGCCCATGGTAGCTGTCAGCCCGGCTGCACACAGAGAAGTTATATAAAATATATATACATACCCTTGCTGGAAGATTGCAACTTAACACAGCTGGTCTCCGAGTTGCGAACGGTCGACTTACGACTGTTCGCAGTTACGACCAAAGCTGCCGTAAATGGCGGACCCTGAGTTATGAACGTGATCTGCACTTACGAACAGCATGGTCGCATATAACTCTATGGGGTCTGACTTACAAATGAACTGAGTTACGACCAATTGCTTGTTCCGTAACCAGTTCGTAAGTCGGGAAGAGGCTGTACTTACTTTTATTTCTTAGAATTCAGAATATTGTACAAGACTCTGCAACAGGCTCCCCCCTAACAGAGCGGCACAACTCATCCACTCTTACTATTGGTTGGCTTAACAGCAGTCCAGCTACATACTTCCTTGCAAAGCCCTCTTGCCTAGCAAATCCCCAAGCCTAAAAGTAGGACCAGGAAAATGTCCTGAATTTTAAAGGGACAGCCTACAGTTTTAACACATGGGTTAATATACCACACTGCCCAATCAGTAATTTGTTTAGATTCTAAAATATTAAATCTGGAGTAACTTGACAACCAAACAAATCTTTTAGGTGTTATGGGAGATGATATGGGAGCGTGTTTCCGCTGTCTTCCATTTAACTAGGAGCTGTCGGAATGAAACAGATTCTTCATCTTAATGTATGTTGTGGCACATCTCAGGTGACCTGTGACCAGGATTCATCACCTGCTGCTGGTTAGATCTTTGGCTCCCCTGGCCCAGGCTGGGTACTAATGGGGAACAGGTTTGCTGATGAGGGAACTCCAAGCAGTGCACTTTGGGCAGCTCTGATGGGGTGGCTGGGGGAGGCTAGCCCCCTCAGCCTGCCCCTTCTGACTGAAGCCCTATCCCTCCTGGGGCACAGAGCTGGCCACCCCCATCTTGCCCAGATGCCTGGCAAGTCTGTTGGCTGCCCTGATGGGGAGTATGACATGAATACTGATCTGTCCCCTGACTGGATACTGAGGTACATGCTCATTTTCCTTGAGCGGTCAGCTGCCTCTGACATAATGTACCATGTTCCTCTTCTTGAAATCTCCTTGGCTTCCATGACTGTGTCCTCTCCTGGTTTTCCCCCTATCTCTCTAGTTGTTCCTTCAGCATGTCCTTCAAAGACTTCTTCCAGCACTCTGTGGGGTTCCTCAGGCTGTCCTTTTCTTCCCCTCTACCCTGGATCTCTGGGTGATCTCGTCTGTAAACACCCTTCAACTACCATCTCTATGCTGAGGAGTCACAGATTTGCCTGGCTACTCTGTCTCTTTGCCATCACCTTGTGGATGTCCAGATACCAGCTAACGGTAAATGTGTCTTTAATGAAGCCATTAATTTCCCTCCAGAAGCTGCTTCTAGCTCCTTTTCCAAAAACCGAGTAACACTGTCATCATATTCAGCTGAAAGCTTTCTAGGTCCTCAGAGCCAGGCTTTGTCTAAATCTTGGCAATTCTTTATGCCTCATCTCTCTAAGACACGGCCTTTCTTGTCCATCCATGCAGCTATAACTCTTGTCTCATCCTATCACAATCAGGCTCCGCAATGTCCTTCTGTCTGACCTTCACAAATGCAACGTGGCATGACGCAGGCCATAACCATTCAGAGAGCTACTGCAGAGATCATTCCCCTCTCTTGTCCATTTGACCGCGTCGCTCCTTTCTTTTGTATCCCTTTGCTGGCTCCCCTTCTTTATCACATCAAACCTATTGCACTTGTTTTTATGGTCACTCCTCAGTCATGATCCTGCTGTCCGGGCATCCCTCTGATGGGCCCATGATACCAGCTTCTATCACTCACTTGGTAAATTTTCAAATATGCCTCACACATTCAAGACACTCTGCATAAACAGCCATAAAGCCACCATCAAATCCCTCTGAAAAACTTTCTTTGCATTGATGGCCATAAAGAGTTGTCAGTGTTTAGGCTGCTGATGTGCTGGGCTCATGTTGCCCATATTTGTCTTACTGGGTTTTGTTAGGGGAGGGGTTTGTAATTCTTATGTATCTGCAGCCATCTGTAGTCTCCTTGTCTTACAAGGGAAGTGTAAGCTCCTTGGGGCAAGAACTGTCTTTTTCTCTGTTGGTACAGTGCTTAGTAAATTGAGGCCTGAGCCATGACTAGGGCTTCTTGATGCTATCTGCATGAATGCAAAAAATTGATACATTCAGCACCTATGAGCTGTAATGGTCATATCTGCACTATTGTAGTGGTATCCCTTTAGTGCAACCTAAATTCTTCAGCCCCATCACAGGCTTTGAGTGGCATCCGGAAGTGGATTATTTATCTGCTCCAAAGTCTTTTCTGGGACTCTGGAGGAGTGTCCTCAAAACACTACCATTCTCTAGTTCCAGTGTCTTACTGCTTTTCCTATTACTTCCTTTCCTGGGATTTGGCTAAAATTCATGCACTCATCATTTGGCTTCTCCTTCGTTTGGATTTCCTAATAAATTACAACCCTACATTTATAAGTTTACAGCCTGTTATCATGGGAAGGACTGAGATGTCACCATTTCAGGACTAGGGTTTCATTGCAGTGTCAAGGAGAGGCAAGCAAAGGATTGCGCGAGAGGCAACTTCTGTTTTAAATTACAGACGGACACACATCACAGAATTATGGACCAGGTTATAGCACGTTTGAGACCAGAGTTGGGCTGTTGTCTTTATAAAGATTGTAGTAGTATTAACAATCTGGATTGAGGCCTATAAAATGACACACTTGATATCTTGGGATGAGCAGGCACTTAGTTACCTTCCTTGCCCCCTGCAAGATACAGGGCGGTTCAGATATTTGAAACCCAAATCCAAATCATCCAGGCTTTAGCTTTGATACTTGTTAAGGTTTTGCAAAACCCAAATCAGTCCCATTGTTTTTGTTCCTCTCTACTGATAATTGGGGCGTAAGATAACTGAGTTCAAAATCATGTTCCATTTAATTGGATCTTAAGGTCAAATATACTGGAGACAGTGTTGTCTTCAAGTTGTCATTGTCAAGTCCAAATCAAGTCTCAAGTCACTACAGTTCAAGTCTCAAGTTGAGTCTCGAGTCTTAATTTTAAAAATGTCAAGTCACTTTTGTACAAGCCATCAATATCGGCATTTTTGGACAATTTTTTCACCAAGTCGATTTAACAAAATTAGCAAGTCTCAAGTCGAGTCTCAAGTCACAAACAATGAACCTGAGTCGAGTCTGAAGTCAGGGCTGACCGGGAGCCACTCCCCTGCCCGGCTTCTGTACGCAACCAGAGGTTCTTAGCTGGGAGGGGGGGCCACGATTGGCTCTGGGAGCCTCCGGTTGCGTGCAGAAGCCTGGTGGGAGGAGGGGCTGGGAGTCCCAGTCACTGTCCCTGCCCCGCCCCACCCCGCTTTTGCATGCGACCACAGGGCTCCCAGCGCCAATCGCTGCCCTGCCTCCCAGTCGCTCCCCCGCCCCCGCCAGGCTGCCGTCTGACTCCCAGCCAGAAATTCAGAAAATACCGGACATGGCACATTGCACATGTCTGATATTTTCTGAATTTTTCTACCAGACACAGGGCGCAAATACCGGACTGTCTGGTAGAAAACCGGACACCTGGCAAACCTACCAACACTTCCACTGCTTCCTGGGCTCTTAGAAGACATTAGGGGTAAATTAGAGCTAAATAACAGCACAGAACACAGAGAGTCAGGGCTAGTGGTTGTAAACAAACTCTA
Organism: Pelodiscus sinensis; assembly: GCF_052426305.1. Taxonomy (NCBI): domain Eukaryota; kingdom Metazoa; phylum Chordata; order Testudines; family Trionychidae; genus Pelodiscus; species Pelodiscus sinensis. The sequence goes on along the minus strand of NC_143058.1, from coordinate 12,902,041 downwards.
TGGGACCACAGAAAGCTTGGCTAGACCCTTCCAGCTAACTAAAATCATGCCGGACCACAGAAGTTGCTGGACAAGAGAGTGCCGAACTAGAGAGGTTCAACCTGTAAAAGGCAAAATGTACGTAATTTATTTAAATGCTTGTATTTTTCAAAAATCCAGTGTTATTTTTGTTAAATTAATTTTTATTTTGGATTTCTTAAAGGGATTGTTACAATTTTTCTATTTTAATTTTTTTAAAATATTTTTTAATGGGAATTCCATCAAGTGTGTTTTTTTCTTTATCCCTATAAACTTGTATCGTTCACTTTGTTTCAACCAAAATGGGCAATAGTCAATATGGTTTCCAATAACATTATCTTCTAGTTTTCAAACCTTAAGCATTGATTTGAGTACTACTTCAAATTTCTCCATTATATCTCTTTGCTGTAAGGTTTATTGCAAAGCAATCCTCTTTCAGGTTTATCTTATTTTTCTGATCATCTTGGTTCAGTCTCTTTTAACATTCGTTCAGTTATGTCAATTTTGAGGACTGTACTTAGCTTGGTGACTTCATCTTTTTTTCTGTTTGGTTTTTTGAGAAACAATCCCATTCCATGCACATTCTTTTTTCTTGATACAACCAAACCTTTACGTTGCTTTAAGTTATGATCCTAGGAAACTGTACACTGAATTTGGTGGTGCTCACTCTGACCATTTAGGAGGAGTTCTTGATCAAACAGACAAACTCTCCAGAATATATACTTGATAACTGTTTCAACAGATTACGCTTGCATCTTTCTGAACATGGTCTCTCCTTTTGTTTAAGGGAATTCTAGGGAAATGAGCCGTGCATTTTAAACACTGCCATGCAGGAGATAAACATCATTCGGTGATTTTGTCCTGTATTGGCAGTTGCTCTCAGTTTGTCCCTGAATCTTCCAGAATGTCAGCAATAAGGCATGTGGCTCAGAGTCCATAATAATAAGCAATTAGAAAGGATTAGTTGAAGACTAGTCTAGGAGCTTCACTCCAGGTCAGGCCATACATACATAACTTTCCTTAATGGATTATTTCCCGGCTGTGTAGCCAACCCCAGGGATTCAGCATCTGTCCTCATTCTTGCAGGGTGGATTTATCAAATGTAATGAGAATTACAAAAAAAAAGTTCCTCTAGACTTTACTGCTGCTTCAAAGATGTTTAAGGCAAAATTCTCCATGATGCATCTGCATATGACCAGATGGGAGCCCACTGACTTTGCACCTGCCTCCACTAAATCTCTGCAGGGCTATTCCTCACAGGAACTGGAGAGCAAGGTAGTGTAATGGAACCACAGAGCAATCACACACTATACAACGTGCCCCTCAAGACCCCAGAGACTTCCCATTGGAACTGTGATGCTGTGTTGATGCTGATTATAGCAGGGTAACGAGCTGCCGATTCCTCTCTGTGGCTTAAGTAGAACTCCCAAAGCAAAGTCTGTAAAATGAACCACACAGCTCCCGGATCGGTTGTCTCACTCCTGCAGGATTCACTGAGGGAGGGAATGATGGAAATTGAAATCCTCAGGCCTTCATTTTCCCATGTAAGTCAATGGCAAAACCCCCACAGGGCAGCCCCTAGAGCCGTTTGGTATCCACCATACACAGACAATCCACCTTCACAGCGAAACCCTTGTGTGTTTGGACCTGCGATGACATCAACAGTTTGTCTCACATAGGCCACCAAATAGTCACCAAATATATGACCTTTGGAGGCTACCAAGCCGGGCTAAATACAACCAGTGAGGTAGTGGTAAAAGGCTGCAGCTCCTGTAACCAAGCCCCTGAGTCTTCCATCTCTCAGTGATTATTATTTTCCCCTTACTCCATGTTACAAACTCACTATGACTATTCTATTGTTCTTACGGCGGGGGGAAGGGGAAGTGATGTCTCCTCGCTGGGCTCCCCTCCCTGGCCCGGCTGGCCCCAAAGGCCGCCCCTGTTCCTAGCTGCTGGCAACATCTGCCACTGGGGCTCTCTGGTCCAGCAACATCGATGGACCAGAAAGTCCTGGATTAGAGAG